>NW_026972828.1:0-28280 GCF_036711695.1 Zophobas morio
GTAGATTATTATTATTATTATTATTATTAGCAAATACCCCAACAGATAAAAATCCAATTACTGGGGCATATATTACAAAACAGAGCAAAGAAAAACATAGTGATTATTTTACATTACATTATTGCCTTTTTTATGATCCTTTTATTGCAGTAAAATATATCGAACTTATTTTGGTGTAGATTATAATTTTGACACATCCTGAGAATAGGAGAAAACATTTTAACGTTAGTCCTGGCCGTGCCGATATAGAAAGTATCTTGATTACGACTGTTTAAGCGTGGAATTCGTAGATTTATTTTTCCAAGTAAATCACTGCAATCTAATAGTCCATTCACTATTTTATGTAAAAAAGATATTGAGAAATAATTTCGTCTGCTCTCTAAAGTTTGAATCCCGAATAGTTTTAAAAGTTCGTCTTGCGGAAAGCCTTTTTGAGGGTACATACCAAATACTTTTAGGTGAAGAAATTTCAAAACCTTTCTTTGCAACTTTTCTATATTATTGATATAGACATTGTAACCTGGACTCCAGATTATGCATCCATATTCCAATTTGGTTCTTACAAGTGTAACATATAACATAAGGATAGTTTCCCAATTCTTAAAATGTTGACTATTTCGGAAAACAAAACCTATTGATTTAGAAGCAGAGATAAGCATAATTTCAATATGTTTACTAAAGGATAATTTTTTGTCGAAGATAATTCCCAGATCTTTTACTTCCTCAAAACGTTGAACGTAATTGTCATGGAGCTTGTAATTATATAAGAGATTGTTATGTTTTAGTGAAAAAGTCATAACTCCACATTTGTCGTGATTAAGAGAGAGACCGTTATTTATACACCATAGTTCAAATTTTATAATGTCTTTCTGTAATTGTAGACAATCATTCACACTAACAATTTTCCGAAATATCTTCAAATCATCAGCATATAGCAGACACTGAGATTCCAAAGTAGATGTGATGTCATTAACAAATAGTGAGAAGAGCAACGGGCCAAGTATCGAACCTTGTGGTACCCCAGATGTTACTTTTATTTCTTTAGATCTAAATCCACGATAGGTTACTCTTTGTGTTCTATCTCTGAAATAGGAACGGAAGAGTTTTATAACATTAGCAGACAGTCCAAAAATGTTTAGTTTATCCAGCAACTTATAATGATCAATTCTGTCAAATGCTTTGGTGAAATCGGTGTACACCGAATCCACCTGATACCCTGCATCAAAAGCATCAGCCACAAACTGAGTGAAGACACATAAATTGGTGTCTATTGAACGCTTCTTAAAAAATCCATGCTGAGATGAACATATGTATGGGCTCACATGATTCATAATACTATCATGCAACAAGAACTCAAACACTTTGGAGAAATTACACAGTAAAGTTATTGGACGGTAATTTTCTATTAATTTCTTATCCCCTTTTTTAAAGATTGGACATATGGAAGACTGTTTCCAAAGCAGTGGATATACATTTGATTTCAATGATATGTTAAAGATTATTGATAGAGGAATTTTGAAAATACAAGCACAGTCTCTTATTATAAATGATGGTATGTCATCTGGTCCGGATGTCATTTTATTTTTTAGTTTAAGAATTGCATGGTACACTTCTTCTTCAGTATAGCTTAGTACCCGAAAAGTAGGAAGTTTGGATAGCGATGAAATTTCAGAAAAGTTTGAGGCAGTGTACTGACACTGAAAGAAATCAGCAAAAGAGTTTATAATTGAAGCAGGATCAGCTATTTCTTTAGACTGATAAGTCATGATACTGGGAATATAGTTTTGACATTTCAATCCTTGTACAAAAGACCAAAATTGTTTAGGGTCAGATTGAATGTTGTGTTCGGTTTTTGCAAGATAAATATTATACGCAATGTGAATGTCTTGTTTGATTTGTGACCTTAAACATTTTAGTTTGTTGTAAATTATTGGATCTTTAAAGCGTTTATATTCAGACCATAGTTTCCACTTATCACGCAGTTTCTTTTTTATATTTGTACTGAACCAAGGTGGGTACTGTTTTTTTTTAAAACGTCTTGTTTTAGGTACACACTCATCAAAGATGCATTTTAGTTTACAGTAAAATTGATTACAGGCCTCATTAACGTTTGTTTCATTTTGTAGAAATGACCAATCCGTATTTAAAAGTGAGTCATATAAGACAGGGAAATTTGCATGACGAAAGTTATAAGATTTGTGATCAAAATTATTTAATTTAGTTCCTTCTGATTTAGTATATGTTTTTAGTAATATTTCAAGGATGGGATGGTGTTTATCTTTAGAAAGTAATTCAACTGTAGATTTCAGTACAGTACATTTACAATTGGATAACACTAGATCTAATATTCTATTGTTATGATTAAGTATAAAATTGTGTTGAATAAGACCACTTACAAACAAAAAATTTTGTAGAGCTTTCAATTTACAATCAGTACTTTTCGAATCTTTTAAGTTGTCGGCATATGATGGGATGTTAAAATCTCCCACTAAAAGGATATCTCCATCTAGGGTTAGATATAAATCTAATAGATTTTCAAAAAACGTTTCTACATCTGTTGCACGTGTTCTAGGAGCAGGTGGTATGTAAATAACTGCGATATAGATGGACCGATACTCGTTAATTACTTTTATTATTAGTACATCAATCATTGGTGTTTTGCTAAAGCCAAAGTTATTTATGTTTAAACAACACGATTTTAAAGAAGGGCAAACTCCTAAGAGAACTCCCCCACCTCTATCACAGTTTAAGCAAGAAAATTTTCTGTCACTTCTATAAATAATATAGTCCTGTGATATTTCAGAATCTGAAACTGAATCATTTAAGAATGTCTCTGTTAGTGCGATGAGTTTGTAATCACAAACAAGTAGAGACAACTTTAAAGCTTTCAACTTAGTATTAATGCCCCTTACATTCTGATAATATAACTGGAGTGAGTTGTTCATTGCTGAAGAAGAATTATTTTTAGCCAAGGATGAATTCAGAGAATGTAGTTTTGAATTATCGCTTAGTACAATTGTTTCTGAACTGAAATCAGAGACACTGAGGTTACCCTCAGTAACAAACAAATGATTAGTGACATCTAAAGTTGAATTATTTATGTTAATGCTAAAATGTTCTAGTGTACTCTTATCCCTATCACGACTGCTGTTTAAAGTTTTCATAAAAAATCACTTTTGTGAAAGTCAGTATTTATACCAAAAACATCTTTGTCAATTTTATTAATAGTATTCTGGAAAACTGTACATACTTTATACTCCCATCCGGCATGATTATAATCAATTTCTTTATCCTTAATTTCTGTCGATTTTTCTTTAAATCTAAAGCAGTTACTACATTTCTTCAATTCAACTTTATTTTTATCTAACATACAATCCTTTAGTTCATGTGGACCCGCACAAAAAGAACACATAGCAGTATTATTGCAATATTTTTTAAAATGATTTAGACCGTTACATTTGTAACAACGCTTCACATTAACGTCATTATACACAGAGCACAAATTCAATCCAACTAACACATTTCCAACAGATTTTAGTTTGCAATACGTGTCAGTATCAACCTGTAGAATACACTGAAAAACTTCCTTATTTTCCTAGTCTCCCAAAATTTAATGCATTGGTATAGGGATGTGTCCTTCTTAAATATTGAATCATTTTGTTTAAATAAACTACTTAATGCTGATTCCTGATCCATATAGCTAGGTATACCAACAATTCGCACTTGAGGTTTAATTTTAGTCAGTTTTTGTATCTTATAATTATGCGACAGTTTTTCGCCAGCTATATTGTTCAGTTTGTCAGCTTCATCAGAATTGCAAGTGAGAATAACGCCACCAGATGATATAGTTTTAACACCTTTAACCATAACAACAGATTTAGATGGATCAATTTTACTGATTATGTCGACTTTAGTCTTTTCTACAGGTTGACTACTATTTTTCGGTTTAATCATAATTTTAGTATCTGACATGGTTTTCGATACATTGGCATACGAGTATTTTCTGTTTACATTCACCGGATTTTCTCCCAGTTTAACGTCTTTAGATAGCAATCTAACCAGATCAATATTGCTCATTTTCAGATCGTCTACCTCACGCCTTAATGATATAATTTCATTTCTTAAAGATTCTGCTTCACCGCTAATTGCAGTTTTTACAAGCTCAGATATGGATTCCATAAGTGGATTAGAATTAACAAACTGATGGTAGAGAGGAATTTTAAAGTGATCGTTACAATATGCACACAATACCTTGACATGACCTGAGCACCTGTGGATCCTGTTAATAATTCCACAGTCTTCAGATAATAATCCCAGACACGAGTAATGCATTGGTCTCTCACAACCATCACATATAACCGCTATACTTGCATCAACAGAAGCAGAACATCCTGGACAAATTGGTGAAGAACTAGATGCACGTGGTGCACCTGGTAAAGGACTACTCATGATAAAAATGAGAAAACTAACCTAACAAAAATGAAAATGTAAACAGATTAACGACAACAAATGCGGCGCTGGAGTCAGCGCCGCATATCGCCGCTTGTAGCGGCCGCTCAACAAAACAACAATGTAAACAAAAGGAATATTTTTGGGATATATTCAATTAAAATACAACGTTTTTAGCTTACCAAACAGCTTAATGTAACTGATTGGCCCTTTCGGGCAACGTTTACAAAAGGATGTTAATTAAAACTTACCAAATCCCCAAAAAATAGACCTAAACTGAACACAAGAAGACAATGCACATGATAGATACAAGAAAACTGTTAAAATTCTTCAGAAACGTCACTTTTGAAGTGTTTTCTTGTACTTTTAAGCCAATCAGATACCCTACGGGCTCGGAAAGTGCAACGAAACCATCAAATTTTAGCTAGAAACTGTATTTTTGTCGATTTTTATTGAATTTGAACTATATTTCAACGTTTTTTGATGGTTCTCAGCCACCAAACACACTTAAAGCATGCAGAATCGACTCAGAATAGGAAAAGGAGACGTTTAGGTCAATTTTATGCATTCTGGCGTTCGTAGATACAAGAAAACTGTTAAAATTCTTCAGAAACGCCACTTTTGAAGTGTTTTCTTGTACTTTTAAGCCAATCAGATACCCTATGGGCTCGGAAAGTGCAACGAAACCATCAAATTTTAGCTAGAAACTGTATTTTTGTCGATTTTTATTGAATTTGAACTATATTTCAACGTTTTTTGATGGTTCTGAGCCACCAAACACACTTAAAGCATGCAGAATCGACTCAGAATAGGAAAAGGAGACGTTTAGGTCAATTTTATGCATTCTGGCGTTCGTGGATACAAGAAAACTGTTAAAATTCTTCAGAAACGTCACTTTTGAAGTGTTTTCTTGTACTTTTAAGCCAATCAGATACCCTACGGGCTCGGAAAGTGCAACGAAACCATCAAATTTTAGCTAGAAACTGTATTTTTGTCGATTTTTATTGAATTTGAACTATATTTCAACGTTTTTTGATGGTTCTGAGCCACCAAACACACTTAAAGCATGCAGAATCGACTCAGAATAGGAAAAGGAGACGTTTAGGTCAATTTTATGCATTCTGGCGTTCGTAGATACAAGAAAACTGTTAAAATTCTTCAGAAACGTCACTTTTGAAGTGTTTTCTTGTACTTTTAAGCCAATCAGATACCCTACGGGCTCGGAAAGTGCAACGAAACCATCAAATTTTAGCTAGAAACTGTATTTTTGTCGATTTTTATTGAATTTGAACTATATTTCAAAGTTTTTTGATGGTTCTGAGCCACCAAACACACTTAAAGCATGCAGAATCGACTCAGAATAGGAAAAGGAGACGTTTAGGTCAATTTTATGCATTCTGGCGTTCGTAGATACAAGAAAACTGTTAAAATTCTTCAGAAACGTCACTTTTGAAGTGTTTTCTTGTACTTTTAAGCCAATCAGATACCCTACGGGCTCGGAAAGTGCAACGAAACCATCAAATTTTAGCTAGAAACTGTATTTTTGTCGATTTTTATTGAATTTGAACTATATTTCAACGTTTTTTGATGGTTCTGAGCCACCAAACACACTTAAAGCATGCAGAATCGACTCAGAATAGGAAAAGGAGACGTTTAGGTCAATTTTATGCATTCTGGCGTTCGTAGATACAAGAAAACTGTTAAAATTCTTCAGAAACGTCACTTTTGAAGTGTTTTCTTGTACTTTTAAGCCAATCAGATACCCTACGGGCTCGGAAAGTGCAACGAAACCATCAAATTTTAGCTAGAATCTGTATTTTTGTCGATTTTTATTGAATTTGAACTATTTTTCAAAGTTTTTTGATGGTTCTGAGCCACCAAACACACTTAAAGCATGCAGAATCGACTCAGAATAGGAAAAGGAGACGTTTAGGTCAATTTTATGCATTCTGGCGTTCGTAGATACAAGAAAACTGTTAAAATTCTTCAGAAACGTCACTTTTGAAGTGTTTTCTTGTACTTTTAAGCCAATCAGATACCCTACGGGCTCGGAAAGTGCAACGAAACCATCAAATTTTAGCTAGAAACTGTATTTTTGTCGATTTTTATTGAATTTGAACTATATTTCAACGTTTTTTGATGGTTCTGAGCCACCAAACACACTTAAAGCATGCAGAATCGACTCAGAATAGGAAAAGGAGACGTTTAGGTCAATTTTATTCATTCTGGCGTTCGTAGATACAAGAAAACTGTTAAAATTCTTCAGAAACGTCACTTTAGAAGTGTTTTCTTGTACTTTTAAGCCAATCAGATACCCTACGGGCTCGGAAAGTGCAACGAAACCATCAAATTTTAGCTAGAAACTGTATTTTTGTCGATTTTTATTGAATTTGAACTATATTTCAACGTTTTTTGATGGTTCTGAGCCACCAAACACACTTAAAGCATGCAGAATCGACTCAGAATAGGAAAAGGAGACGTTTAGGTCAATTTTATGCATTCTGGCGTTCGTAGATACAAGAAAACTGTTAAAATTCTTCAGAAACGTCACTTTTGAAGTGTTTTCTTGTACTTTTAAGCCAATCAGATACCCTACGGGCTCGGAAAGTGCAACGAAACCATCAAATTTTAGCTAGAAACTGTATTTTTGTCGATTTTTATTGAATTTGAACTATATTTCAACGTTTTTTGATGGTTCTGAGCCACCAAACACACTTAAAGCATGCAGAATCGACTCAGAATAGGAAAAGGAGACGTTTAGGTCAATTTTATGCATTCTGGCGTTCGTAGATACAAGAAAACTGTTAAAATTCTTCAGAAACGTCACTTTTGAAGTGTTTTCTTGTACTTTTAAGCCAATCAGATACCCTACGGGCTCGGAAAGTGCAACGAAACCATCAAATTTTAGCTAGAAACTGTATTTTTGTCGATTTTTATTGAATTTGAACTATATTTCAAAGTTTTTTGATGGTTCTGAGCCACCAAACACACTTAAAGCATGCAGAATCGACTCAGAATAGGAAAAGGAGACGTTTAGGTCAATTTTATGCATTCTGGCGTTCGTAGATACAAGAAAACTGTTAAAATTCTTCAGAAACGTCACTTTTGAAGTGTTTTCTTGTACTTTTAAGCCAATCAGATACCCTACGGGCTCGGAAAGTGCAACGAAACCATCAAATTTTAGCTAGAAACTGTATTTTTGTCGATTTTTATTGAATTTGAACTATATTTCAACGTTTTTTGATGGTTCTGAGCCACCAAACACACTTAAAGCATGCAGAATCGACTCAGAATAGGAAAAGGAGACGTTTAGGTCAATTTTATGCATTCTGGCGTTCGTAGATACAAGAAAACTGTTAAAATTCTTCAGAAACGTCACTTTTGAAGTGTTTTCTTGTACTTTTAAGCCAATCAGATACCCTACGGGCTCGGAAAGTGCAACGAAACCATCAAATTTTAGCTAGAATCTGTATTTTTGTCGATTTTTATTGAATTTGAACTATTTTTCAAAGTTTTTTGATGGTTCTGAGCCACCAAACACACTTAAAGCATGCAGAATCGACTCAGAATAGGAAAAGGAGACGTTTAGGTCAATTTTATGCATTCTGGCGTTCGTAGATACAAGAAAACTGTTAAAATTCTTCAGAAACGTCACTTTTGAAGTGTTTTCTTGTACTTTTAAGCCAATCAGATACCCTACGGGCTCGGAAAGTGCAACGAAACCATCAAATTTTAGCTAGAAACTGTATTTTTGTCGATTTTTATTGAATTTGAACTATATTTCAACGTTTTTTGATGGTTCTGAGCCACCAAACACACTTAAAGCATGCAGAATCGACTCAGAATAGGAAAAGGAGACGTTTAGGTCAATTTTATTCATTCTGGCGTTCGTAGATACAAGAAAACTGTTAAAATTCTTCAGAAACGTCACTTTTGAAGTGTTTTCTTGTACTTTTAAGCCAATCAGATACCCTACGGGCTCGGAAAGTGCAACGAAACCATCAAATTTTAGCTAGAAACTGTATTTTTGTCGATTTTTATTGAATTTGAACTATATTTCAACGTTTTTTGATGGTTCTGAGCCACCAAACACACTTAAAGCATGCAGAATCGACTCAGAATAGGAAAAGGAGACGTTTAGGTCAATTTTATGCATTCTGGCGTTCGTAGATACAAGAAAACTGTTAAAATTCTTCAGAAACGTCACTTTTGAAGTGTTTTCTTGTACTTTTAAGCCAATCAGATACCCTACGGGCTCGGAAAGTGCAACGAAACCATCAAATTTTAGCTAGAAACTGTATTTTTGTCGATTTTTATTGAATTTGAACTATATTTCAACGTTTTTTGATGGTTCTGAGCCACCAAACACACTTAAAGCATGCAGAATCGACTCAGAATAGGAAAAGGAGACGTTTAGGTCAATTTTATGCATTCTGGCGTTCGTAGATACAAGAAAACTGTTAAAATTCTTCAGAAACGTCACTTTTGAAGTGTTTTCTTGTACTTTTAAGCCAATCAGATACCCTACGGGCTCGGAAAGTGCAACGAAACCATCAAATTTTAGCTAGAAACTGTATTTTTGTCGATTTTTATTGAATTTGAACTATATTTCAACGTTTTTTGATGGTTCTGAGCCACCAAACACACTTAAAGCATGCAGAATCGACTCAGAATAGGAAAAGGAGACGTTTAGGTCAATTTTATGCATTCTGGCGTTCGTAGATACAAGAAAACTGTTAAAATTCTTCAGAAACGTCACTTTTGAAGTGTTTTCTTGTACTTTTAAGCCAATCAGATACCCAACGGGCTCGGAAAGTGCAACGAAACCATCAAATTTTAGCTAGAAACTGTATTTTTGTCGATTTTTATTGAATTTGAACTATATTTCAACGTTTTTTGATGGTTCTGAGCCACCAAACACACTTAAAGCATGCAGAATCGACTCAGAATAGGAAAAGGAGACGTTTAGGTCAATTTTATGCATTCTGGCGTTCGTAGATACAAGAAAACTGTTAAAATTCTTCAGAAACGTCACTTTTGAAGTGTTTTCTTGTACTTTTAAGCCAATCAGATACCCTACGGGCTCGGAAAGTGCAACGAAACCATCAAATTTTAGCTAGAAACTGTATTTTTGTCGATTTTTATTGAATTTGAACTATATTTCAACGTTTTTTGATGGTTCTGAGCCACCAAACACACTTAAAGCATGCAGAATCGACTCAGAATAGGAAAAGGAGACGTTTAGGTCAATTTTATGCATTCTGGCGTTCGTAGATACAAGAAAACTGTTCAAATTCTTCAGAAACGTCACTTTTGAAGTGTTTTCTTGTACTTTTAAGCCAATCAGATACCCTACGGGCTCAGAAAGTGCAACGAAACCATCAAATTTTAGCTAGAAACTGTAGTTTTGTCGATTTTTATTGAATTTGAACTATATTTCAACGTTTTTTGATGGTTCTGAGCCACCAAACACACTTAAAGCATGCAGAATCGACTCAGAATAGGAAAAGGAGACGTTTAGGTCAATTTTATGCATTCTGGCGTTCGTAGATACAAGAAAACTGTTAAAATTCTTCAGAAACGTCACTTTTGAAGTGTTTTCTTGTACTTTTAAGCCAATCAGATACCCTACGGGCTCGGAAAGTGCAACGAAACCATCAAATTTTAGCTAGAAACTGTATTTTTGTCGATTTTTATTGAATTTGAACTATTTTTCAAAGTTTTTTGATGGTTCTGAGCCACCAAACACACTTAAAGCATGCAGAATCGACTCAGAATAGGAAAAGGAGACGTTTAGGTCAATTTTATGCATTCTGGCGTTCGTAGATACAAGAAAACTGTTAAAATTCTTCAGAAACGTCACTTTTGAAGTGTTTTCTTGTACTTTTAAGCCAATCAGATACCCTACGGGCTCGGAAAGTGCAACGAAACCATCAAATTTTAGCTAGAAACTGTATTTTTGTCGATTTTTATTGAATTTGAACTATATTTCAACGTTTTTTGATGGTTCTGAGCCACCAAACACACTTAAAGCATGCAGAATCGACTCAGAATAGGAAAAGGAGACGTTTAGGTCAATTTTATGCATTCTGGCGTTCGTAGATACAAGAAAACTGTTAAAATTCTTCAGAAACGTCACTTTTGAAGTGTTTTCTTGTACTTTTAAGCCAATCAGATACCCAACGGGCTCGGAAAGTGCAACGAAACCATCAAATTTTAGCTAGAAACTGTATTTTTGTCGATTTTTATTGAATTTGAACTATATTTCAACGTTTTTTGATGGTTCTGAGCCACCAAACACACTTAAAGCATGCAGAATCGACTCAGAATAGGAAAAGGAGACGTTTAGGTCAATTTTATGCATTCTGGCGTTCGTAGATACAAGAAAACTGTTAAAATTCTTCAGAAACGTCACTTTTGAAGTGTTTTCTTGTACTTTTAAGCCAATCAGATACCCTACGGGCTCGGAAAGTGCAACGAAACCATCAAATTTTAGCTAGAAACTGTATTTTTGTCGATTTTTATTGAATTTGAACTATATTTCAACGTTTTTTGATGGTTCTGAGCCACCAAACACACTTAAAGCATGCAGAATCGACTCAGAATAGGAAAAGGAGACGTTTAGGTCAATTTTATGCATTCTGGCGTTCGTAGATACAAGAAAACTGTTAAAATTCTTCAGAAACGTCACTTTTGAAGTGTTTTCTTGTACTTTTAAGCCAATCAGATACCCTACGGGCTCGGAAAGTGCAACGAAACCATCAAATTTTAGCTAGAAACTGTATTTTTGTCGATTTTTATTGAATTTGAACTATATTTCAACGTTTTTTGATGGTTCTGAGCCACCAAACACACTTAAAGCATGCAGAATCGACTCAGAATAGGAAAAGGAGACGTTTAGGTCAATTTTATGCATTCTGGCGTTCGTAGATACAAGAAAACTGTTAAAATTCTTCAGAAACGTCACTTTTGAAGTGTTTTCTTGTACTTTTAAGCCAATCAGATACCCAACGGGCTCGGAAAGTGCAACGAAACCATCAAATTTTAGCTAGAAACTGTATTTTTGTCGATTTTTATTGAATTTGAACTATATTTCAACGTTTTTTGATGGTTCTGAGCCACCAAACACACTTAAAGCATGCAGAATCGACTCAGAATAGGAAAAGGAGACGTTTAGGTCAATTTTATGCATTCTGGCGTTCGTAGATACAAGAAAACTGTTAAAATTCTTCAGAAACGTCACTTTTGAAGTGTTTTCTTGTACTTTTAAGCCAATCAGATACCCTACGGGCTCGGAAAGTGCAACGAAACCATCAAATTTTAGCTAGAAACTGTATTTTTGTAGATTTTTATTGAATTTGAACTATATTTCAACGTTTTTTGATGGTTCTGAGCCACCAAACACACTTAAAGCATGCAGAATCGACTCAGAATAGGAAAAGGAGACGTTTAGGTCAATTTTATGCATTCTGGCGTTCGTAGATACAAGAAAACTGTTAAAATTCTTCAGAAACGTCACTTTTGAAGTGTTTTCTTGTACTTTTAAGCCAATCAGATACCCTACGGGCTGGGAAAGTGCAACGAAACCATCAAATTTTAGCTAGAAACTGTATTTTTGTCGATTTTTATTGAATTTGAACTATATTTCAACGTTTTTTGATGGTTCTGAGCCACCAAACACACTTAAAGCATGCAGAATCGACTCAGAATAGGAAAAGGAGACGTTTAGGTCAATTTTATGCATTCTGGCGTTCGTAGATACAAGAAAACTGTTAAAATTCTTCAGAAACGTCACTTTTGAAGTGTTTTCTTGTACTTTTAAGCCAATCAGATACCCTACGGGCTCGGAAAGTGCAACGAAACCATCAAATTTTAGCTAGAAACTGTATTTTTGTCGATTTTTATTGAATTTGAACTATATTTCAACGTTTTTTGATGGTTCTGAGCCACCAAACACACTTAAAGCATGCAGAATCGACTCAGAATAGGAAAAGGAGACGTTTAGGTCAATTTTATGCATTCTGGCGTTCGTAGATACAAGAAAACTGTTAAAATTCTTCAGAAACGTCACTTTTGAAGTGTTTTCTTGTACTTTTAAGCCAATCAGATACCCTACGGGCTCGGAAAGTGCAACGAAACCATCAAATTTTAGCTAGAAACTGTATTTTTGTCGATTTTTATTGAATTTGAACTATATTTCAACGTTTTTTGATGGTTCTGAGCCACCAAACACACTTAAAGCATGCAGAATCGACTCAGAATAGGAAAAGGAGACGTTTAGGTCAATTTTATGCATTCTGGCTTTCGTAGATACAAGAAAACTGTTAAAATTCTTCAGAAACGTCACTTTTGAAGTGTTTTCTTGTACTTTTAAGCCAATCAGATACCCAACGGGCTCGGAAAGTGCAACGAAACCATAAAATTTTAGCTAGAAACTGTATTTTTGTCGATTTTTATTGAATTTGAACTATATTTCAACGTTTTTTGATGGTTCTGAGCCACCAAACACACTTAAAGCATGCAGAATCGACTCAGAATAGGAAAAGGAGACGTTTAGGTCAATTTTATGCATTCTGGCGTTCGTAGATACAAGAAAACTGTTAAAATTCTTCAGAAACGTCACTTTTGAAGTGTTTTCTTGTACTTTTAAGCCAATCAGATACCCTACGGGCTCGGAAAGTGCAACGAAACCATCAAATTTTAGCTAGAAACTGTATTTTTGTCGATTTTTATTGAATTTGAACTATATTTCAACGTTTTTTGATGGTTCTGAGCCACCAAACACACTTAAAGCATGCAGAATCGACTCAGAATAGGAAAAGGAGACGTTTAGGTCAATTTTATGCATTCTGGCGTTCGTAGATACAAGAAAACTGTTAAAATTCTTCAGAAACGTCACTTTTGAAGTGTTTTCTTGTACTTTTAAGCCAATCAGATACCCTACGGGCTCGGAAAGTGCAACGAAACCATCAAATTTTAGCTAGAAACTGTATTTTTGTCGATTTTTATTGAATTTGAACTATATTTCAAAGTTTTTTGATGGTTCTGAGCCACCAAACACACTTAAAGCATGCAGAATCGACTCAGAATAGGAAAAGGAGACGTTTAGGTCAATTTTGTGCATTCTGGCGTTCGTAGATACAAGAAAACTGTTAAAATTCTTCAGAAACGTCACTTTTGAAGTGTTTTCTTGTACTTTTAAGCCAATCAGATACCCTGCGGGCTCGGAAAGTGCAACGAAACCATAAAATTTTAGCTAGAAACTGTATTTTTGTCGATTTTTATTGAATTTGAACTATATTTCAACGTTTTTTGAAGGTTCTGAGCCACCAAACACCCTTAAAGCATGCAGAATCGACTCAGAATAGGAAAAGGAGACGTTTAGGTCAATTTTATGCATTCTGGCGTTCGTAGATACAAGAAAACTGTTAAAATTCTTAAGAAACGTCACTTTTGAAGTGTTTTCTTGTACTTTTAAGCCAATCAGATACCCTACGGGCTCGGAAAGTGCAACGAACCCATCAAATTTTAGCTAGAGACTGTATTTTTGTCGATTTTTATTGAATTTGAACTATATTTCAACGTTTTTTGATGGTTCTGAGCCACCAAACACACTTAAAGCATGCAGAATAGTAGTTATATAGTGGGGGTTCTAGACCAGGTCAAATGAGGTCAAACTGGTCCAGCTCCCCCATTACTTTTCATCGAGCGGTCATTGACCTTTCATTTGTTGTCGAGCTTGTCGGTGCACGTGGCTGACCTTGCCAGCTGGTCCAGCTCCCCCATTACTTTTCATCGGGCGATCATTGACCTAGTCGTTGCTCGACCTTGGTCGTTTATTGTCCTCGTTCATCTCGAGATCTATCCCCTCTTTTCGTTTAGGTCGGGGAGGGATCTCGGACGCAATCTCGCATCCCCACTTCCGTTTTATACTTGTATAAAAGTCGATGGATTCGTGTGTAAGAATTAATTAGTTTTTTGAATTCAATTATTTAACACTTAGAAATGTCATCTTTCATTTCTACCTTGAATAAAGAGTCTCACTTGCAAGCTTTTGTGAGTGCGAAAACTTTAGAAGAAAATAAAAAATTTTTAACAAAAAATTTTAGTAAACTGTCTACAAAGTACGGTGACAAGATATTTGTGCAACTTGAAGAGTCTAGAACGATACTTCCACAGAGATTTACCGAAAAATTCACCGACTCAGTGATCAGCGATCTGAACCAGAAGATCGTGAACGGCTTGAAATTGTACTTGGTAAATAGAGGTCCGATCGGTCGAACCATCAATATCGAATTTATCGAAGAATGAAGAAGGCATTGGTTCATGTGGAAAACAAATCAAGTGCAGTTAGACTGCTTCGTCGTAGATTAGAATTACATTTAAAACGAATTAGTTATTTAAAAGAAGCAATTAAAATGTATGAAATAAGAACTAAATTGAATAATCTTAAGCTGTAATAGAAATTATAATAAATATTATTTAATTCGTTCGGTGTATTATTTTCCCCAGTCTCATGTAAAAAATATTTGATTGCAAACTGTCATGAATAACAGACGTGTTTGTTTCGACAAAGTTCCGGTTATTTTCTTAATAAATGATAAAGAAAGCCGAATTAATACTTGGTTATACGATGTTAAAAGATTTCAAATGAATGTGGAACGTTTCGAATTGCAAATAAAGCCCTTAATCGAAAAAATGATGGAGAAGAAGCGAAAATTTAGAGAAACAATCGAAAAATTGGATTCAGAATTGAAAATTATTCAGCAAAGAAAATCAGTTAAATAACTGTGCACATTGCGGTTAAACCACTGCGTCGTAAATTAGATTTAAATTTAAAACTTATTAGTTTCTTAAAATGTATAAAATACGAACTAGTTTGTATAATCTTAAGCTGTAATTGAAATTATAATAAATATTGTTTATTTCGTTTGGTGTATTATTTTCCCCAGTCTCATCTAAAATTATTTAATTGGGAATAACAGCAACGAATAAAAGCCGTGTTTGCTCCGACAAAACTCCTGTTATTTTCTTAATAAATAAATGTTCATCAGCAACTTTCTGCCGATTTAAGCTTATTTGTCCGTGATTATTAGAATAAAATCTCAAATGTCAGAAGGCGAGTGTGTTGTTAAAAATTAAAAAAATTGTTACTTACGACATTGAAAACAGGCAATAAAATCATCCGTTCTCCCTCGAAAACATTCAAATACACGCACACTTCACAGAAGCCACCATTTAGTTCAACAAAACCACCTTTTTCCCAAATCTTTTCACGGTAAAATTCATAAACCGAAACACGCCGCCCGTCATTATTACAACACAGAATGAAATAACGCGATGCTGTTTCAGCAAATTCTTACGGAACTGGACGCTTTTGTCGCAATAGACAGGGACGTATTCGGAAATATTAAAAAAAAGAATTATCGCTTGAGGGTGATAAAGGGCAGAAAGTTTGTTAAAAAAATAAAAATGCATCCCTATAAACTAATGACACATTTGTGTAAAAATAAATGTGGGTTGGAGGTGCAATAATTGTTTAAATATAAAAAAAAAATGTTTTACTCGAAGACGGTAAGAGATACGAGGTTCGTGCAAAGAACAAAAAAATTCCTAAAATACGAAACACATGCACCTGTGTCGACGGTTTTTAGTTTGAGTTTAGCATTTCGGAGAAAAGGGCAAAAGTTTGTGGTGACCAAACGGAATTAGTTAAAAATTTGTTTTTTGTGTCAAAATATTTTTGGATGAATAATCAATAGGTCCATGTAATTAAATATGTGAAAATTTGAATTTGGGGCGCAACAATTTTTGTCAAAAAAGGTTGTCAAAATTCGAAAAAAAGTTTTCCTTGAGCAGTAGGAAAGTAAATTAGAAGTTTTGGTGAAAAAAAAAATTTAAAAAATTCAAAGAATCCAAAGAAAAATTAAAACAAAAAAAATCTCAAAAAAAAAATCCAAATTTTGAAAATTTTGTTTTTCCACAAAATCAAATGCATATTCATGAAGTACTATCTAATCGTGTGTAAAAATGATTATGACTCATAGGTGTATCTACCGTTTAAATAGAAAAAATTTTTGTTACTCGAAAATGGTAAGAGATAGGAGGTTCGTGTATAGAGCAAAAAAGATTGACAAAAACAAATAATATCGACAGCCGTCGACGGTTTTTCGCTAACTTTTGACATGACTGTGGAAAGGGCAAAAGTTTGTGGCGCCCAAACGGTAAAACTTAAAAAATATATTTTTGTACCAAAATATTTCTGAGTGAACAGTCTATAGGTCCACTTAGCAAAATAAATATTTTTTGCTACCGTTTAGTAGTAATAACGAAAAAACGTCATAGTTCGTAAGCGGTAAGAGGTAGCATGTCGGCTCAGGGGAACGGGGAAAAGCTAAAAAAATTAAGCCATATGTTGAGCAAAAAAAATTTTCAAAAAAGTTGAAAATAAGGGAGAAAAGGGCAAAAGTTTCTAGTGTCCAAATGGTAAGAGATAGAATATCGGTTGTATACATCAAAACCTTCTTCTGGAACGAACGCATAAGTCTGCTCAAAAAAATCGATTCTGTCCACATCGACCTAGATACAGGAGCCATTTCTAGTTTTTTCGAGGTCGCTACGTAAAAATTTTTTCAGGTCGAAAAAAAGACCATCGAAAAAGGATTCGAATAAGCCCAACATGCAACACTTAAAAAAAAAAAAAAAAAAAAAAAGCGAAATAGGTTGTTCTTTATATGTATTGTTATATGACTACTACCATCACAACTAAATATACTAAGACATTAAAAAAAAAAATTTCAAGTTAACCAAAAACGGCTTTTTGTTGAATTTTATATGAAAACAACAAAACATCATTAAAAAACGAAAATCAAAAACCTATAAACAATCATCAAAAATCACTGCTGTGGTGGTAGATCGTGATGAGTCATATCGTGCTGCTGGACAAATAATTTAAAACATATTAAATAACTTATTGTTGTATTAAATCGTAGTACTGATGCTGTTAAATAAATATGTTAAAGGACATTAAATAAAACTATTAATAATAACTAATTGTTTTATTGAATCATACATTTGTTTGAGTATTGTATTTACTAAAATAACTGAAACAAATTAGTACTAAATAAAGTAACAGACAAAATACGATTGCAAAAATAATTGCTCCTACTGAAGTAAATATCCATATCCATGGTTTTGCCAAACAATATTCTGTAACATTTGCACCTGTAGAATTCTTGTATCCACTATAATCGTTAAAGATGGTGTAATTCGGAGACTTGCATCGAGTGTTGTCTTTGAAGACTAATTCTAGCCGATATTGCAGTTGGTTCGAGGAAGATACATATTTTGAATAAAACATACGTAGTTGTTCATGCCCATTTTTAATTTCTAACATTTTTCTAACAGTACATTCTTTACTACTATCAATAGTTTGTAGATAGACATCAGTAACATTGCTATCAGTCAATAAATAAAAATCTTTCTGAATTAGAATGGTTGATAGAACAAGTGTGCAGTTTAAGCCGAACATTGTTTGGATGAAATGAATAGTTTGTTGTTGCGGAATTCTATATATATAGCAACAACCATCACCACCACCATTAACGAGCAGCCAGGTCCCAACATCCCACTATTACAGTCATTATCGTGAATATGACAAAAAATGAAGCAAACCATACACGATCGTTTCTTAAACAAAAATCAATGACCTCCTTTGAACTGCGACTGTTCTTAGTATTTTCTATTATTAACCAATTGGAAAATTGGTGATTTTCTTCTTCCGTTTTTATCTTGTACGTCAAATGATTCTGCATTGTTATATTTTTCGCATAGAAGAGGTGATAACTGGTTTCGATTAGATTGATCGGAGTCATTTTTTCCCAAAATTCTTTTTCGTACGTCTAAATATACAGCAGACTTATATTTGAAGTGGTGTAAATATTCAAGTTGTTTTCAACTAGCACACTTAATAGTATTAACACATTGCTAGGCAGACACATCTTAGACTTATCTTCTTGTACACAGACACAAATACTTAGTTGTGGTCGTTGATATTTGTAGGGAAGAAGTTTTTAGAGGTGGTAAATGATGGTGTGGTAAATGATGGTGGTGGGGTGATAGCGATAGAAATAACAAATTATTGTTTTCTTATATATTTGTTAAATGTCGCATGGTAGGCGTTTAAGGCTGTTCTATCTAAAAACAGGGATCTATCTAACTTTGGGACATAGGTCCCTGAGAATTCGTTGTCCCAGTTTTCCACTTGCGGTGGTGTTGGTGGTGGTTGGCTGAACCACTTTGATGGTGGTGGGGGTGGTGTAGATGGTCTTGGAAGTGCATTCTCCCAGAGTTTTCGCTCCCTTTCCCAGGCATCCCGGTGGCATTTGAAAATATGCTTTCTCAGCCTATTCTCTAAAAGCCTGTGGCTGACATCATAGGGGCAGATAACAAATTTCTCTATACAAAAAAAAAAATTAAATACTACAAAAAAAATATATATAAGCTTACCCATTTCTGTCGTTAATTAATTTTTATGATATGTACTTGCAGAACACTTATTAATCTGTTCTTTTGTGTGATCTTTAATTTATACACTATATTAATCCCCACCCCTACTTTTTTCCCTCCTTCAGTTGCTTTCCTCATGTTTCATTTTTCGCTGACTTGAATTTATTTTTTACGACCACGTTTTCAACTACGACTTGCAAGTTGTAACTTGCAAATTAATTCTCATATAAACAAGAAACTAGTCAACGGGAAATAGTAGTGTTTCTTTTTTTCTGCTGTGGTGAGCAAGTTTCACGACAAAAAATGAAATCACAAGAATCAGTGACGGCTATATGTAAAAACTCTCTTAAGCTAATTCATGAATACATAAGTAAAATCAAAACAATCGAAGAAACTAAACATTTTTTAGTTTATATCAATACCAGTATTAGAATAATTAGAAAAGCACTCAAATGTAAAATCCATCGAGAAAATATGTTGGAAAACGCAAATTCCTTAGAAACAAGTTTGGCGTATTTGAAATTTTATCGCCTAAAGCTTTTAAATAAGAAAAAACAATTATCTATAAAAACTGGTGAAGGCTATATTAAAACAGTCAAATTTAAACCGGTGACTAATGTAACATGGCAGGATGTCGAATCCTGTTTTCAACAACGAATTCGTACAGGATTTATAAGTAACCACCACATTAAAGATCCTCTTCAGTTTTTTCAACAATCTTTTAAATGCTTTATGTTTAGAATTAAAAAAGAACGGAAAAACTCAATGCTTAAGGTAAATGTAATTTTTTCCGCAAATTTTATTCAACCGCACTCTGGTGAAACAGACATTAAAACATTTTCAACAAAAAATCAGCACATTGATCAATACACAAATTTAAAGGAATGGTACGAAGAAAACGTCATTGATAAAATCATGAAAAAATTAGAGGAATTTGCAGAAAAGGATTCCGGTTGGGCGTTGTATGAAATTTTAGGATTGAAAATTAACATAAATAAATACGACCCAATTAAATTCGGCTATTCAACTTTTGTATCCACACCAGATTTTATAAAAAAAAAACATGCAATAATTAATGTACAAAATAATGATGAATATTGTTTTCTTTGGGCCATAGTTTCGGCTTTATTTCCTACCGATAAACATTCAGACCGAAAATCATCGTATCCTCATTTCAAAAATGTGTTGAAATATGATAATTTAGACTTTCCAATCACAATTAAAGACATTCAAAAATTTGAGGAACTCAACAATCTTGCCATTAATTTATACTGCATCGAGAAGAAAAAAATTTTACCTTGTCGTTTAAGCACTAGATTCTCAAATTCTTATAAAGCAATTAATTTGCTTATGCTACCCGCTGAAAGACAAATACAAAATACTAATAACAGTAATGATAACTTTGAAGATCAACAATTGCTCTATCATTTCGTATGGATCAAAAATTTGTCAGCTCTTTTAGCTACGCAACTTTCCCTCCATAAATGTAAATTTCATATATGCGAAAGATGCTTAAACCATTTCACCACAGAGGAATTGCTCCAAAAACATAAAACTTCATGCCAGAGTATTAATAAATATTCCATAAGACTGCCAACAGAAAACGAAAATTACTTGTATTTTCAAAATTATAGACATCAAGAAAAAGTACCTTTTACTATTTATGCAGATCTCGAGAGTATTCTTCTTGATTGTACCAAACAGCATATGTCCACCACGAATAAGACCGAAACTTATCAAAAACATATTGCGCACAGCATTGCTTACTATTTTCACTGCTCATATGATAATTCATTTTCTAAATTTCGTTTGTATCGAGGTAAAAATTGCATTCAATGGTTCGTTCAGGAGTTACATCGAATGGCTCATTTTTGCAACGATAAATTTCAGAACGTTATTTCTATGGAAACATTAACTACGGAAGAACGTGAGCAGTTTGAATCCTCCCAAATATGTCATATATGTAAAAAAGGATTTTCGGAAAAGAACATAAAAGTACGCGATCATAGTCATTTAACTGGAATGTATAGAGGCGCTGCCCATCAAAGTTGTAATTTAAATTATAAAGATATTTGTGTTATACCCGTGGTCTTTCATAATATGAGCGGATATGATGCCCATTTTTTTATTAAAGAACTTTCAAATTCAATAAAAGGTGATATTAAGTTACTTCCCATTAACAAAGAAAGATATATCTCGTTTACTAAATTTGTCGAAGACACGAAAGTTAGTTTACGGTTTATTGATTCTTTCAGATTTATGCCACATAGTTTAGACAAACTTTCCTCCAATTTAGATAATTCTCAGAAAATTATTACGTTGGCAAATTGTAATAATATGGAAGAATTTGATTTGTTAAACAGAAAGGGAGTTTTTCCTTACGATTACATAAACTCCTGGGAGAAACTACTTGAAACAAAATTGCCCGAAAAGGAGGATTTCTATAGTCGCTTATACGATGAAAATATTAAATATGAAGATTATTCCCATGCTACCAATGTATGGAATACTTTTAATATTCATACATTAGGAGAATATTCTGATTTATATTTAAAAACTGATGTGCTTCTTCTAGCCGATGTATTTGAAGCTTTTCGAACTACTTGTTTAAATACTTATCAACTTGATCCGTTGCATTATTATACTGCTCCGGGCCTAACATTTGATGCTATGTTAAAAACAACAGAAATTAAACTAGAACTTTTAACGGATATAGATAAAGTTCTATTTGTAGAAAGAGGTATTAGAGGTGGAGTTTCGCAGTGTTCCAATAGATACGGTAAAGCCAATAACAAATACATGCCAAAAGAAGAATATGATCCTTCGAAAGATAGTACCTATTTAATGTATTTTGATGTTAACAACCTTTACGGAGCGGCAATGTCTCAATATTTACCGTATGGAGAATTTGAGTTTGTAGAAAATTTCAATATAGCTGATATCTTAGATACCCCAGAAAATTCAGCAATCGGTTATATTATTGAATGCGATTTAGATTATCCAATAGATTTACATGAAATTCATAGTGATTTACCATTAGCTCCAGAGCATATGATACCGCCCATTTCAAGATCTAAACTTAAGAAGTTATTGTTGACTTTATATCCCAAGAAAAATTATATTATTCATTATCGGAATTTAAAAATGTATACAAAATTTGGTATGAAAATAAAATGTGTACATCGTGTTATGAAATTCAAACAATCTGCGTGGTTAAAGGAATATATAGATTTAAATACAAAACTTAGGCAGCAAGCAAAGAACGATTTTGAAAAAGATTTTTTTAAATTAATGATTAATGCTATTTATGGCAAATGCATGGAAAATGTAAGAAAACATCGCGATATTCGATTGGTTAGTAAATGGGAGGGAAGATGGGGAGTTCGTTCTCTTATATCTAAACCAAATTTTCACAGTTCTGTTGTATTTGACGATGATTCAGCAATAATCGAAATGAGTAAATTAGAAGTATTTTTGAATAAACCAATTTATGTTGGTTTTTGCATTTTAGATATTTCTAAAACTTTTCTCTATGAATTTCATTATGACTATATTAAAAAAACATTTAAAAATAATGCTAAGTTACTTTATACCGACACTGACAGCCTAATTTATGAATTTCACGTAGACGATATATACAAATATATTAAGAAAGACTCACATCGATTTGATACTTCTGACTATGATTTATATAATATTTATGATATAGAACTGAAAAATAAGAAAGTACCAGGTTTAATGAAAGATGAAAATAACGGTAAGATTATGCTAGAATTTGTGGGTCTCAGATCTAAAATGTACGCATATAGAATTGCAAGTGACGATTTCAATAAAAAATTAGTTAAAAAATCCAAAGGTAGTACAAAAGCATCACTTAAAACAATAACGTTTGAAAATTACAAAGAATGTTTATTTAATAATCGAAGTTACGAAAAATCACAAAGACTCATCAAGTCCAAACATCATACTGTTTACACAGTAAAACAAGAAAAAGTAGTTCTCAGCCCAAATGATGATAAAAGGATTGTCACAAGATTTGCAACGGATACGAAACCTTGGGGATATCATATTTCGCACGTAAGCTAAAAAAAGTGGGGATTACCATATATAAGCAATTAAATTTCACAGATGATTTATTCGATGTTGGTTATTTTATGATTACAACAATGTCTGACTTGAGACAATTTGTTGATTTACAAGCATTTTGTGCATCCGAAAATGTGTACAAAACATATCTTAAAGCCGCTGCGAGTGATCGAACCAAATTAAATTTATTCCTTCATCTCATCGATAAAAAAGATTTTATTGTACCGGACGAAGTGTTTAAATGGATTGCCGAAAGTGAAAGTGACTTTTATACACTTGACATTTGTATTCTGCTACAAAGAAAGCAATGTGTCGATGGTTACATTGATGCATTTCTACATGTATGCGAAAGAGACCAAATTGAAAATTTAAATTATGCTGCTTTGGAGTTTTTGATGACCACCAACTATTTGGACAATACTCTAACGTATAAATGTTTTATTTATAAATTATTGAGTGATAATCGCTGGCAGAATCTTGGAGATATATTCTATCCTGTTGAGAATATCCGGAAAAATTATCGAAGGATCGACCAGTGCGTGGATGAATTTATGTGTCGGGCTGCGTATTTGGCAAACCATAAAGCGCTCAGTACTTTCTATGAGTCTTTAGAAATAATAAATTACGATTCTTTCGCATTTCAACCTTCTCAAAATCAGGAGCACCGAAGAATTTTCAACTGGATCAAAAAGAACATTGTCAAAGGAGAAGCCAATCCTGAAATACCATTAGGATGGACTGAGGGACCGGATTCAACAAAATGGCCCTCGATTAAATTAGATGATTATAAGAAAACTTTACATGTAATTTCTGGTAGCCATGAATAAAACACACAGAAATATGTTATATGTAGTTTTATTTACCCCCAAACATAATAATAATACAATAACAGGTTAAATTATTTACAACACTCTGACGACATCTTGTGCAGGGATGTATTTTACCATTCGGTCGTGAAGAATAAGACAGTAGGCTGTAGTGTCTGCAGGAATACCAGAGATCGTCTCAAACCACAAAGTGATTGTAACGGGGCCTCTCTTCAAAGCTTCCGTTTGTTTAGAACAGTCGATTACTATTATAGGCGTCTTTTCTTTAAATTCATCCTTATCGCATAATGGTTCGCTGGTTTGTTTGGATAAGAACGATGTCTGGAATTCTTTAAACATATCATAGAGAATTGCATACCGATTATTTGTGAAATCAACATTCAGGTTGTCGTAGGGATACATGGTATCATTAAGGTACAATTTTACATCTCTCAGATTACAATGATCAAACTGACTGTAGTTTTTCTTCAATTGGTTTTTTCTTCCTTGCTGTAATGCAAAAAGTATGTACTGAGGTTTTTCTAAGGAAGTTTTAATAGTCCAAGTATTTGTTATCGATTGTACTGGTGGAGCAAATTCATGTAATTCTTTACTTCTAAACATAATATCCAATTCCCTGTTGCTTCTTACAATATCGATTAATGCGATCCTTTCGGCATCGGACACGGACAAGTGATGCATTTTCCAGCATATTTTACTAAGTTCTACTTTAATTTTGTATTTATCATTTGAGGAAATTAAAGCATTCACATCGGTATTAGAACGAACCAAAACAAGCTCCTGTCTTACATTCAAAATGGTCTTTTTAAAATCTTCACAAAAACCAAAAATCATTTTTAATGGAATCGAAACTTCAAAAGTTCCATTTTCCTTAATTATATTCGAATCTTTTTTGGGAAACCATCCAGCATTCTCTAGAGCTACGCTTTCATTACTGTTATACGTTACATATCCTTTCATGGTAGACGCTAACCCAGGATTTCTAATACTATCCACAACGACTCCAGCAATTTCATATCTTATTTGATTAAACATCAGAAGAACGCCATTATTTACAAATTTGATTTCTGGTTTCTGTACAATTTCGTCGATTTCATTCTTCACAATAACCTTACCCTCTATATGCAATGTACTCAAATGTGGAAAAGTGTATAAATCTTGATGTTCAATAGGAATTCTTATTTCATCATCGTAGTTAAATGAACTGTTAGAATAAGGTAGGTGTGTATGTCTTTCTCCATAATAAATTGAATGATCATAGGCAGCTTTTTCGCTTACGTTTAATATTTCAAAATTCATTGCTGATTTAAATATTCAATAAAAATATTATTTCAAGACCGTTAATCCTAGAGATTCAAGAAATTTACGATTGCCTAAAGTTAAACGTTTGACCCTTCTCAAAGGACTGACTGATCTCTTTTTCATTGCCCTACTTATATATACCGAATTTCGGTTTTTTAGATTTTCATTAAATATAATACCCATCACGTGACCTTCTTAAGATGCAACCGTACACCTACCTCTTCACCTCTGAAACTAACAATATTACCTTCTTGATCTGTTATTTTAACGATTATTTCATCTATTTGTTTCGTATTAATTGGTAGATATATCACATTTAATGGTCGTTCCACTATTTTGTAACCGGGTGGTACTGTTGGAAAAAATTGATGGATAACGTGAACGGGACTTCCGTTCTTGTATGAACCAGTTACTATATTGCAATAAACGCAAAGAGCATTTACCTTTAAAATTTTTGCTGGAAAATCTGATATATGAGTTTTATGCGCTTTCAGAATGGTATCCTTAAATCCCAATAAATTCCCTAACGAATCCTTTCTTGAAAAATTTATATCAAGAGTACATTTAACTTCCGATTTTAAAGTATTATTATTTCCTCTAATTATTAAGCTTGGTGTTAACATTTTAAATTTCTTTATTCTATTTCCGTGTTTGTCAATTTCGTATTGAAAATAATGTTCCATATAGTTTTTGATTTCTTTATTTAAATACGACTCAATGTCTTCTATCTCGTAAGAACCCTCGGGAATTTCTATGTAATGCTCTTTTTTGTCTGGTGTAAAAAAATAAAATTTGTTGTTATTGCTATCGATATTTGGAAAAGAATTCCAAGTAACCAAACTTTCTAATCCTAAAGCATAGTTATAATCTTCCAAGATAATTGGTGGATAGTATCTGCTCGAAAGTACAGAACTGTTTCCATCCAATGAGAATACGTTGGACATCGTGCAACTTACTTCGACGACACTAACAGTTCAACTAAAACGCTCGAATTTCAAACAATTTTATTTGTAGCAGTTATATAGGAATCTTAAACACAAATGTCCACAATTAATACTATTAAAAGTCTGTAAAGATTCATAATTATATACTATATTACAGAAACCGTTGCTTTGTAAATATTTGATCAGTTCAAGAGGTGGTCTCAAATCTCCATAACTATCAAAGTATATAACTTCGTTTCGAGTTTTTTTATAAGCTGTCCAATGTGTTCCAGGACCTTCCTTATTGTCTAAATTTAATATACCACACTCATTAAGGCGTACTTTATTTGGAAGTGAATTTTTCATAAAAACTCCTCTGAAGCGGGGAATTTTCAAACGCTTTACATATTTGTAAATGTCGATGTTGGTGAGAGCATGTTTTGGAATATTTATCGGGAGTTCTTTTGAAATTTTGATGGAGCTAAAAAAAGACCATATCCTCTTTTATATGGTTTCAAATATAATCCACTTCCTGACTTTCCTACAGCTATCGACTCCATTTTCTGATTGTGTCGTTGATTTTCTTTCAACTGTTCTTTAGCTGATTTAGCATCGTTAACAGCTTTTGCAATGGCTGCTGCGCCACCACCTAGAGATCCCAGAGCGCCTAAAGCGGCAAATATTGGTAGTAGAGGTAAAAATCCACCACTTTTCGGTATGGGTATTATACGTCTGTGACGAACAGGTCTCACTCTCTTTTTTCCTTTTGATGATTTTACTGCTCTCATGGCCACTTTTACAGCATCGTTCATATTCTTAAATTTCTTATTTTTTAAAGCAAGTCTGGCGGAATTTCTTAAATCATTAAAATTCAAGACTTTTCCACGTTTGCTAGTTTGTCTTTTGACTCGACAACCCATACCGAGTTTTATTTTAGCTTTCATCGCAGCCGCAACACCTAAAGCAGCAGCTTTTTCGCCCAAAGAAGCGTCCGAAGAACGTAGTCTAAGTTTCGCTTTATCTAACAGAACTTTATCGGCCTTATGTCGATTTTCCAAATCTTTATGTTCACCATAAGCTATATCGTGAAATTTGCAAGCTTCATCTAATTGATTCCGGCCTTTATCTCCTCTTGCTAATCGTTTTTCTAATTTAGTTCCTGGTCCACAAAAGTTATAACCGGGAATATGAAGTTCAAACGGTAATTTATTAATAACCGAATTTACGATCCCACGTCCACAATATCTCTTTCTGTAGGTCTCAATCCGACGACTGTTCCTTTTTCGCTTCGTAATCTTCATTTATACTCAAACTTTCGGATCAGCTAAACTACTAACGGAAACGTAGAAAAATTTAGTATTTATACCCCCCCACATGTCAGTTTCTTAATCAGATGTCGAAATGCGTTTGACACCTCAAAACCTCAAATTGCCGATAAATAATAACGATATCAAAATTAATAGTGGGAATAAAAGACATGGGGATCTTTTACCATCTACAGTAAGATGTATTATTGTCGGACCGTCTAACTGCGGAAAGACTAATGTTATGATAGGTTTAATCGAACATCCAAATGGTTTAAGATTTGAAAATGTCTATGTGTATTCTAAATCTCTTTTCCAACCAAAATATCAATATTTGGAAAATCTTCTAAAACCTATTAAAGGTATAAATTTTTATAGTTTCAGCAATTTCGACAATAACAACATACCACCACCGCACAAAGCTAAAACTAATTCTGTCTTTATTTTTGACGATGTGGCATGTGACAAGCAAAATTTAATGAAAGAATATTTTAGCATGGGACGACACAGAAATATAGATTGTTTTTATTTATGTCAAACCTACACATGTATTCCTAAGCATTTAATAAGAGACAACGCAAATTTTATCATTTTATTTAAGCAAGATAATTTAAACTTGCGCCATATCTATGATGATCATATCGGCACTGATATCTCATTTGATAAATTTAAAGAAATGTGTTCATTTTGCTGGCAAAACAGTTATGATTTTTTAGTAGTCGATAAAGAGAACGAAATTCGTAGTGGTTGGTTTAGAAAAGGATTTGATAATTTTATTGATCCATTTTCATAATTTCAGTCTATAGAAGTATGTTGAACATTCAACATGCCAGTTCCTGTAAAATATAAATGTCCAAAATGTGGAGGTGAAACAGATACTC
>NW_026972829.1:0-42446 GCF_036711695.1 Zophobas morio
AAAAGGAGACGTTTAGGTCAATTTTATGCATTCTGGCGTTCGTAGATACAAGAAAACTGTTAAAATTCTTCAGAAACGTCACTTTTGAAGTGTTTTCTTGTACTTTTAAGCCACTCAGATACCCTACGGGCTCGGAAAGTGCAACGAAACCATCAAATTTTAGCTAGAAACTGTATTTTTGTCGATTTTTATTGAATTTGAACTATATTTCAACGTTTTTTGATGGTTCTGAGCCACCAAACACACTTAAAGCATGCAGAATCGACTCAGAATAGGAAAAGGAGACGTTTAGGTCAATTTTATGCATTCTGGCGTTCGTAGATACAAGAAAACTGTTAAAATTCTTCAGAAACGTCACTTTTGAAGTGTTTTCTTGTACTTTTAAGCCACTCAGATACCCTACGGGCTCGGAAAGTGCAACGAAACCATCAAATTTTAGCTAGAAACTGTATTTTTGTCGATTTTTATTGAATTTGAACTATATTTCAACGTTTTTTGATGGTTCTGAGCCACCAAACACACTTAAAGCATGCAGAATCGACTCAGAATAGGAAAAGGAGACGTTTAGGTCAATTTTATGCATTCTGGCGTTCGTAGATACAAGAAAACTGTTAAAATTCTTCAGAAACGTCACTTTTGAAGTGTTTTCTTGTACTTTTAAGCCACTCAGATACCCTACGGGCTCGGAAAGTGCAACGAAACCATCAAATTTTAGCTAGAAACTGTATTTTTGTCGATTTTTATTGAATTTGAACTATATTTCAACGTTTTTTGATGGTTCTGAGCCACCAAACACACTTAAAGCATGCAGAATCGACTCAGAATAGGAAAAGGAGACGTTTAGGTCAATTTTATGCATTCTGGCGTTCGTAGATACAAGAAAACTGTTAAAATTCTTCAGAAACGTCACTTTTGAAGTGTTTTCTTGTACTTTTAAGCCACTCAGATACCCTACGGGCTCGGAAAGTGCAACGAAACCATCAAATTTTAGCTAGAAACTGTATTTTTGTCGATTTTTATTGAATTTGAACTATATTTCAACGTTTTTTGATGGTTCTGAGCCACCAAACACACTTAAAGCATGCAGAATCGACTCAGAATAGGAAAAGGAGACGTTTAGGTCAATTTTATGCATTCTGGCGTTCGTAGATACAAGAAAACTGTTAAAATTCTTCAGAAACGTCACTTTTGAAGTGTTTTCTTGTACTTTTAAGCCACTCAGATACCCTACGGGCTCGGAAAGTGCAACGAAACCATCAAATTTTAGCTAGAAACTGTATTTTTGTCGATTTTTATTGAATTTGAACTATATTTCAACGTTTTTTGATGGTTCTGAGCCACCAAACACACTTAAAGCATGCAGAATCGACTCAGAATAGGAAAAGGAGACGTTTAGGTCAATTTTATGCATTCTGGCGTTCGTAGATACAAGAAAACTGTTAAAATTCTTCAGAAACGTCACTTTTGAAGTGTTTTCTTGTACTTTTAAGCCACTCAGATACCCTACGGGCTCGGAAAGTGCAACGAAACCATCAAATTTTAGCTAGAAACTGTATTTTTGTCGATTTTTATTGAATTTGAACTATATTTCAACGTTTTTTGATGGTTCTGAGCCACCAAACACACTTAAAGCATGCAGAATCGACTCAGAATAGGAAAAGGAGACGTTTAGGTCAATTTTATGCATTCTGGCGTTCGTAGATACAAGAAAACTGTTAAAATTCTTCAGAAACGTCACTTTTGAAGTGTTTTCTTGTACTTTTAAGCCACTCAGATACCCTACGGGCTCGGAAAGTGCAACGAAACCATCAAATTTTAGCTAGAAACTGTATTTTTGTCGATTTTTATTGAATTTGAACTATATTTCAACGTTTTTTGATGGTTCTGAGCCACCAAACACACTTAAAGCATGCAGAATCGACTCAGAATAGGAAAAGGAGACGTTTAGGTCAATTTTATGCATTCTGGCGTTCGTAGATACAACAAAACTGTTAAAATTCTTCAGAAACGTCACTTTTGAAGTGTTTTCTTGTACTTTTAAGCCACTCAGATACCCTACGGGCTCGGAAAGTGCAACGAAACCATCAAATTTTAGCTAGAAACTGTATTTTTGTCGATTTTTATTGAATTTGAACTATATTTCAACGTTTTTTGATGGTTCTGAGCCACCAAACACACTTAAAGCATGCAGAATCGACTCAGAATAGGAAAAGGAGACGTTTAGGTCAATTTTATGCATTCTGGCGTTCGTAGATACAAGAAAACTGTTAAAATTCTTCAGAAACGTCACTTTTGAAGTGTTTTCTTGTACTTTTAAGCCACTCAGATACCCTACGGGCTCGGAAAGTGCAACGAAACCATCAAATTTTAGCTAGAAACTGTATTTTTGTCGATTTTTATTGAATTTGAACTATATTTCAACGTTTTTTGATGGTTCTGAGCCACCAAACACACTTAAAGCATGCAGAATCGACTCAGAATAGGAAAAGGAGACGTTTAGGTCAATTTTATGCATTCTGGCGTTCGTAGATACAAGAAAACTGTTAAAATTCTTCAGAAACGTCACTTTTGAAGTGTTTTCTTGTACTTTTAAGCCACTCAGATACCCTACGGGCTCGGAAAGTGCAACGAAACCATCAAATTTTAGCTAGAAACTGTATTTTTGTCGATTTTTATTGAATTTGAACTATATTTCAACGTTTTTTGATGGTTCTGAGCCACCAAACACACTTAAAGCATGCAGAATCGACTCAGAATAGGAAAAGGAGACGTTTAGGTCAATTTTATGCATTCTGGCGTTCGTAGATACAAGAAAACTGTTAAAATTCTTCAGAAACGTCACTTTTGAAGTGTTTTCTTGTACTTTTAAGCCACTCAGATACCCTACGGGCTCGGAAAGTGCAACGAAACCATCAAATTTTAGCTAGAAACTGTATTTTTGTCGATTTTTATTGAATTTGAACTATATTTCAACGTTTTTTGATGGTTCTGAGCCACCAAACACACTTAAAGCATGCAGAATCGACTCAGAATAGGAAAAGGAGACGTTTAGGTCAATTTTATGCATTCTGGCGTTCGTAGATACAAGAAAACTTTTAAAATTCTTCAGAAACGTCACTTTTGAAGTGTTTTCTTGTACTTTTAAGCCACTCAGATACCCTACGGGCTCGGAAAGTGCAACGAAACCATCAAATTTTAGCTAGAAACTGTATTTTTGTCGATTTTTATCGAATTTGAACTATATTTCAACGTTTTTTGATGGTTCTGAGCCACCAAACCCACTTAAAGCATGCAGAATCGACTCAGAATAGGAAAAGGAGACGTTTAGGTCAATTTTATGCATTCTGGCGTTCGTAGATACAAGAAAACTGTTAAAATTCTTCAGAAACGTCGCTTTTGTTGAAACGTTGAAATATAGTTCAAATTCAATAAAAATCGACAAAAATACAGTTTCTAGCTAAAATTTGATGGTTTCGTTGCACTTTCCGAGCCCGTAGGGTATCTGAGTGGCTTAAAAGTACAAGAAAACACTTCAAAAGTGACGTTTCTGAAGAATTTTAACAGTTTTCTTGTATCTACGAACGCCAGAATGCATAAAATTGACCTAAACGTCTCCTTTTCCTATTCTGAGTCGATTCTGCATGCTTTAAGTGTGTTTGGTGGCTCAGAACCATCAAAAAACGTTGAAATATAGTTCAAATTCAATAAAAATCGACAAAAATACAGTTTCTAGCTAAAATTTGATGGTTTCGTTGCACTTTTCGAGCCCGTAGGGTATCTGAGTGGCTTAAAAGTACAAGAAAACACTTCAAAAGTGACGTTTCTGAAGAATTTTAACAGTTTTCTTGTATCTACGAACGCCAGAATGCATAAAATTGACCTAAACGTCTCCTTTTCCAATTCTGAGTCGATTCTGCATGCTTTAAGTGTGTTTGGTGGCTCAGAACCATCAAAAAACGTTGAAATATAGTTCAAATTCAATAAAAATCGACAAAAATACAGTTTCTAGCTAAAATTTGATGGTTTCGTTGCACTTTCCGAGCCCGTAGGGTATCTGAGTGGCTTAAAAGTACAAGAAAACACTTCAAAAGTGACGTTTCTGAAGAATTTTAACAGTTTTCTTGTATCTACGAACGCCAGAATGCATAAAATTGACCTAAACGTCTCCTTTTCCTATTCTGAGTCGATTCTGCATGCTTTAAGTGTGTTTGGTGGCTCAGAACCATCAAAAAACGTTGAAATATAGTTCAAATTCAATAAAAATCGACAAAAATACAGTTTCTAGCTAAAATTTGATGGTTTCGTTGCACTTTCCGAGCCCGTAGGGTATCTGAGTGGCTTAAAAGTACAAGAAAACACTTCAAAAGTGACGTTTCTGAAGAATTTTAACAGTTTTCTTGTATCTACGAACGCCAGAATGCATAAAATTGAAGTAAACGTCTCCTTTTCCTATTCTGAGTCGATTCTGCATGCTTTAAGTGTGTTTGGTGGCTCAGAACCATCAAAAAACGTTGAAATATAGTTCAAATTCAATAAAAATCGACAAAAATACAGTTTCTAGCTAAAATTTGATGGTTTCGTTGCACTTTCCGAGCCCGTAGGGTATCTGAGTGGCTTAAAAGTACAAGAAAACACTTCAAAAGTGACGTTTCTGAAGAATTTTAACAGTTTTCTTGTATCTACGAACGCCAGAATGCATAAAATTGACCTAAACGTCTCCTTTTCCTATTCTGAGTCGATTCTGCATGCTTTAAGTGTGTTTGGTGGCTCAGAACCATCAAAAAACGTTGAAATATAGTTCAAATTCAATAAAAATCGACAAAAATACAGTTTCTAGCTAAAATTTGATGGTTTCGTTGCACTTTCCGAGCCCGTAGGGTATCTGAGTGGCTTAAAAGTACAAGAAAACACTTCAAAAGTGACGTTTCTGAAGAATTTTAACAGTTTTCTTGTATCTACGAACGCCAGAATCCATAAAATTGACCTAAACGTCTCCTTTTCCTATTCTGAGTCGATTCTGCATGCTTTAAGTGTGTTTGGTGGCTCAGAACCATCAAAAAACGTTGAAATATAGTTCAAATTCAATAAAAATCGACAAAAATACAGTTTCTAGCTAAAATTTGATGGTTTCGTTGCACTTTCCGAGCCCGTAGGGTATCTGAGTGGCTTAAAAGTACAAGAAAACACTTCAAAAGTGACGTTTCTGAAGAATTTTAACAGTTTTCTTGTATCTACGAACGCCAGAATGCATAAGATTGACCTAAACGTCTCCTTTTCCTATTCTGAGTCGATTCTGCATGCTTTAAGTGTGTTTGGTGGCTCAGAACCATCAAAAAACGTTGAAATATAGTTCAAATTCAATAAAAATCGACAAAAATACAGTTTCTAGCTAAAATTTGATGGTTTCGTTGCACTTTCCGAGCCCGTAGTGTATCTGAGTGGCTTAAAAGTACAAGAAAACACTTCAAAAGTGACGTTTCTGAAGAATTTTAACAGTTTTCTTGTATCTACGAACGCCAGAATGCATAAAATTGACCTAAACGTCTCCTTTTCCTATTCTGAGTCGATTCTGTATGCTTTAAGTGTGTTTGGTGGCTCAGAACCATCAAAAAACGTTGAAATATAGTTCAAATTCAATAAAAATCGACAAAAATACAGTTTCTAGCTAAAATTTGATGGTTTCGTTGCACTTTCCGAGCCCGTAGGGTATCTGAGTGGCTTAAAAGTACAAGAAAACACTTCAAAAGTGACGTTTCTGAAGAATTTTAACAGTTTTCTTGTATCTACGAACGCCAGAATGCATAAAATTGACCTAAACATCTCCTTTTCCTATTCTGAGTCGATTCTGCATGCTTTAAGTGTGTTTGGTGGCTCAGAACCATCAAAAAACGTTGAAATATAGTTCAAATTCAATAAAAATCGACAAAAATACAGTTTCTAGCTAAAATTTGATGGTTTCGTTGCACTTTCCGAGCCCGTAGGGTATCTGAGTGGCTTAAAAGTACAAGAAAACACTTCAAAAGTGACGTTTCTGAAGAATTTTAACAGTTTTCTTGTATCTACGAACGCCAGAATGCATAAAATTGACCTAAACGTCTCCTTTTCCTATTCTGAGTCGATTCTGCATGCTTTAAGTGTGTTTGGTGGCTCAGAACCATCAAAAAACGTTGAAATATAGTTCAAATTCAATAAAAATCGACAAAAATACAGTTTCTAGCTAAAATTTGATGGTTTCGTTGCACTTTCCGAGCCCGTTGGGTATCTGAGTGGCTTAAAAGTACAAGAAAACACTTCAAAAGTGACGTTTCTGAAGAATTTTAACAGTTTTCTTGTATCTACGAACGCCAGAATGCATAAAATTGACCTAAACGTCTCCTTTTCCTATTCTGAGTCGATTCTGCATGCTTTAAGTGTGTTTGGTGGCTCAGAACCATCAAAAAACGTTGAAATATAGTTCAAATTCAATAAAAATCGACAAAAATACAGTTTCTAGCTAAAATTTGATGGTTTCGTTGCACTTTCCGAGCCCGTAGGGTATCTGAGTGGCTTAAAAGTACAAGAAAACACTTCAAAAGTGACGTTTCTGAAGAATTTTAACAGTTTTCTTGTATCTACGAACGCCAGAATGCATAAAATTGACCTAAACGTCTCCTTTTCCTATTCTGAGTCGATTCTGCATGCTTTAAGTGTGTTTGGTGGCTCAGAACCATCAAAAAACGTTGAAATATAGTTCAAATTCAATAAAAATCGACAAAAATACAGTTTCTAGCTAAAATTTGATGGTTTCGTTGCACTTTCCGAGCCCGTAGGGTATCTGAGTGGCTTAAAAGTACAAGAAAACACTTCAAAAGTGACGTTTCTGAAGAATTTTAACAGTTTTCTTGTATCTACGAACGCCAGAATGCATAAAATTGACTTAAACGTCTCTTTTCCTATTCTGAGTCGATTCAGCATGCTTTAAGTGTGTTTGGTGGCTCAGAACCATCAAAAATCATTGAAATATAGTTCAAATTCAATAAAAATCGACAAAAATACAGTTTCTAGCTAAAATTTGATGGTTTCGTTGCACTTTCCGAGCCCGTAGGGTATCAGAGTGGCTTAAAAGTACAAGAAAACACTTCAAAAGTGACGTTTCTGAAGAATTTTAACAGTTTTCTTGTATCTACGAACGCCAGAATGCATAAAATTGACCTAAACGTCTCCTTTTCCTATTCTGAGTCGATTCTGCATGCTTTAAGTGTGTTTGGTGGCTCAGAACCATCAAAAAACGTTGAAATATAGTTCAAATTCAATAAAAATCGACAAAAATACAGTTTCTAGCTAAAATTTGATGGTTTCGTTGCACTTTCCGAGCCCGTAGGGTATCTGAGTGGCTTAAAAGTACAAGAAAACACTTCAATAGTGACGTTTCTGAAGAATTTTAACGGTTTTCTTGTATCTACGAACGCCAGAATGCATAAAATTGACCTAAACGTCTCCTTTTCCCATTCTGAGTCGATTCTGCATGCTTTAAGTGTGTTTGGTGGCTCAGAACCATCAAAAAACGTTGAAATATAGTTCAAATTCAATAAAAATCGACAAAAATACAGTTTCTAGCTAAAATTTGATGGTTTCGTTGCACTTTCCGAGCCCGTAGGGTATCTGAGTGGCTTAAAATTTCAAGAAAACACTTCAAAAGTGACGTTTCTGAAGAATTTTAACAGTTTTCTTGTATCTACGAACGCCAGAATGCATAAAATTGACCTAAACGTCTCCTTTTCCTATTCTGAGTCGATTCTGCATGCTTTAAGTGTGTTTGGTGGCTCAGAACCATCAAAAAACGTTGAAATATAGTTCAAATTCAATAAAAATCGACAAAAATACAGTTTCTAGCTAAAATTTGATGGTTTCGTTGCACTTTCCGAGCCCGTAGGGTATCTGAGTGGCTTAAAAGTACAAGAAAACACTTCAAAAGTGACGTCTCTGAAGAATTTTAACAGTTTTCTTGTATCTACGAACGCCAGAATGCATAAAATAGACCTAAACGTCTCCTTTTCCTATTCTGAGTCGATTCTGCATGCTTTAAGTGTGTTTGGTGGCTCAGAACCATCAAAAAACGTTGAAATATAGTTCAAATTCAATAAAAATCGACAAAAATACAGTTTCTAGCTAAAATTTGATGGTTTCGTTGCACTTTCCGAGCCCGTAGGGTATCTGAGTGGCTTAAAAGTACAAGAAAACACTTCAAAAGTGACGTTTCTGAAGAATTTTAACAGTTTTCTTGTATCTACGAACGCCAGAATGCATAAAATTGACCTAAACGTCTCCTTTTCCTATTCTGAGTCGATCCTGCATGCTTTAAGTGTGTTTGGTGGCTCAGAACCATCAAAAAACGTTGAAATATAGTTCAAATTCAATAAAAATCGACAAAAATACAGTTTCTAGCTAAAATTTGATGGTTTCGGTGCACTTTCCGAGCCCGTAGGGTATCTGAGTGGCTTAAAAGTACAAGAAAACACTTCAAAAGTGACGTTTCTGAAGAATTTTAACAGTTTTCTTGTATCTACGAACGCCAGAATGCATAAAATTGACCTAAACGTCTCCTTTTCCTATTCTGAGTCGATTCTGCATGCTTTAAGTGTGTTTGGTGGCTCAGAACCATCAAAAAATGTTGAAATATAGTTCAAATTCAATAAAAATCGACAAAAATACAGTTTCTAGCTAAAATTTGATGGTTTCGTTGCACTTTCCGAGCCCGTAGGGTATCTGAGTGGCTTAAAAGTACAAGAAAACACTTCAAAAGTGACGTTTCTGAAGAATTTTAACAGTTTTCTTGTATCTACGAACGCCAGAATGCATAAAATTGACCTAAACGTCTCCTTTTCCTATTCTAAGTCGATTCTGCATGCTTTAAGTGTGTTTGGTGGCTCAGAACCATCAAAAAACGTTGAAATATAGTTCAAATTCAATAAAAATCGACAAAATTACAGTTTCTAGCTAAAATTTGATGGTTTCGTTGCACTTTCCGAGCCCGTAGGGTATCTGAGTGGCTTAAAAGTACAAGAAAACACTTCAAAAGTGACGTTTCTGAAGAATTTTAACAGTTTTCTTGTATCTACGAACGCCAGAATGCATAAAATTGACCTAAACGTCTCCTTTTCCTATTCTGAGTCGATTCTGCATGCTTTAAGTGTGTTTGGTGGCTCAGAACCATCAAAAAACGTTGAAATATAGTTCAAATTCAATAAAAATCGACAAAAATACAGTTTCTAGCTAAAATTTGATGGTTTCGTTGCACTTTCCGAGCCCGTAGGGTATCTGAGTGGCTTAAAAGTACAAGAAAACACTTCAAAAGTGACGTTTCTGAAGAATTTTAACAGTTTTCTTGTATCTACGAACGCCAGAATGCATAAAATTGACCTAAACGTCTCCTTTTCCTATTCTGAGTCGATTCTGCATGCTTTAAGTGTGTTTGGTGGCTCAGAACCATCAAAAAACGTTGAAATATAGTTCAAATTCAATAAAAATCGACAAAAATACAGTTTCTAGCTAAAATTTGATGGTTTCGTTGCACTTTCCGAGCCCGTAGGGTATCTGAGTGGCTTAAAAGTACAAGAAAACACTTCAAAAGTGACGTTTCTGAAGAATTTTAACAGTTTTCTTGTATCTACGAACGCCAGAATGCATAAAATTGACCTAAACGTCTCCTTTTCCTATTCTGAGTCGATTCTGCATGCTTCAAGTGTGTTTGGTGGCTCAGAACCATCAAAAAACGTTGAGATATAGTTCAAATTCAATAAAAATCGACAAAAATACAGTTTCTAGCTAAAATTTGATGGTTTCGTTGCACTTTCCGAGCCCGTAGGGTATCTGAGTGGCTTAAAAGTACAAGAAAACACTTCAAAAGTGACGTTTCTGAAGAATTTTAACAGTTTTCTTGTATCTACGAACGCCAGAATGCATAAAATTGACCTAAACGTCTCCTTTTCGTATTCTGAGTCGATTCTGCATGCTTTAAGTGTGTTTGGTGGTTCAGAACCATCAAAAAACGTTGAAATATAGTTCAAATTCAATAAAAATCGACAAAAATACAGTTTCTAGCTAAAATTTGATGGTTTCGTTGCACTTTCCGAGCCCGTAGGGTATCTGAGTGGCTTAAAAGTACAAGAAAACACTTCAAAAGTGACGTTTCTGAAGAATTTTAACAGTTTTCTTGTATCTACGAACGCCAGAATGCATAAAATTGACCTAAACGTCTCCTTTTCCTATTCTGAGTCGATTCTGCATGCTTCAAGTGTGTTTGGTGGCTCAGAACCATCAAAAAACGTTGAAATATAGTTCAAATTCAATAAAAATCGACAAAAATACAGTTTCTAGCTAAAATTTGATGGTTTCGTTGCACTTTCCGAGCCCGTAGGGTATCTGAGTGGCTTAAAAGTACAAGAAAACACTTCAAAAGTGACGTTTCTGAAGAATTTTAACAGTTTTCTTGTATCTACGAACGCCAGAATGCATAAAATTGACCTAAACGTCTCCTTTTCCTATTCTGAGTCGATTCTGCATGCTTCAAGTGTGTTTGGTGGCTCAGAACCATCAAAAAACGTTGAGATATAGTTCAAATTCAATAAAAATCGACAAAAATACAGTTTCTAGCTAAAATTTGATGGTTTCGTTGCACTTTCCGAGCCCGTAGGGTATCTGAGTGGCTTAAAAGTACAAGAAAACACTTCAAAAGTGACGTTTCTGAAGAATTTTAACAGTTTTCTTGTATCTACGAACGCCAGAATGCATAAAATTGACCTAAACGTCTCCTTTTCCTATTCTGAGTCGATTCTGCATGCTTTAAGTGTGTTCGGTGGCTCAGAACCATCAAAAAACGTTGAAATATAGTTCAAATTCAATAAAAATCGACAAAATTACAGTTTCTAGCTAAAATTTGATGGTTTCGTAGCACTTTCCGAGCCCGTAGGGTATCTGAGTGGCTTAAAAGTACAAGAAAACACTTCAAAAGTGACGTTTCTGAAGAATTTTAACAGTTTTCTTGTATCTACGAACGCCAGAATGCATAAAATTGACCTAAACGTCTCCTTTTCCTATTCTGAGTCGATTCTGCATGCTTTAAGTGTGTTTGGTGGCTCAGAACCATCAAAAAACGTTGAAATATAGTTCAAATTCAATAAAAATCGACAAAAATACAGTTTCTATCTAAAATTTGATGGTTTCGTTGCACTTTCCGAGCCCGTAGGGTATCTGAGTGGCTTAAAAGTACAAGAAAACACTTCAAAAGTGACGTTTCTGAAGAATTTTAACAGTTTTCTTGTATCTACGAACGCCAGAATGCATAAAATTGACCTAAACGTCTCCTTTTCCTATTCTGAGTCGATTCTGCATGCTTTAAGTGTGTTTGGTGGCTCAGAACCATCAAAAAACGTTGAAATATAGTTCAAATTTAATAAAAATCGACAAAAATACAGTTTCTAGCTAAAATTTGATGGTTTCGTTGCACTTTCCGAGCCCGTAGGGTATCTGAGTGGCTTAAAAGTACAAGAAAACACTTCAAAAGTGACGTTTCTGAAGAATTTTAACAGTTTTCTTGTATCTACGAACGCCAGAATGCATAAAATTGACCTAAACGTCTCCTTTTCCTATTCTGAGTCGATTCTGCATGCTTTAAGTGTGTTTGGTGGCTCAGAACCATCAAAAAACGTTGAAATATAGTTCAAATTCAATAAAAATCGTCAAAAATACAGTTTCTAGCTAAAATTTGATGGTTTCGTTGCACTTTTCGAGCCCGTAGGGTATCTGAGTGGCTTAAAAGTACAAGAAAACACTTCAAAAGTGACGTTTCTGAAGAATTTTAACAGTTTTCTTGTATCTACGAACGCCAGAATGCATAAAATTGACCTAAACGTCTCCTTTTCCTATTCTGAGTCGATTCTGCATGCTTTAAGTGTGTTTGGTGGCTCAGAACCATCAAAAAACGTTGAAATATAGTTCAAATTCAATAAAAATCGACAAAAATACAGTTTCTAGCTAAAATTTGATGGTTTCGTTGCACTTTCCGAGCCCGTAGGGTATCTGAGTGGCTTAAAAGTACAAGAAAACACTTCAAAAGTGACGTTTCTGAAGAATTTTAACAGTTTTCTTGTATCTACGAACGCCAGAATGCATAAAATTGACCTAAACGTCTCCTTTTCCTATTCTGAGTCGATTCTGCATGCTTTAAGTGTGTTTGGTGGCTCAGAACCATCAAAAAACGTTGAAATATAGTTCAAATTCAATAAAAATCGACAAAAATACAGTTTCTAGCTAAAATTTGATGGTTTCGTTGCACTTTCCGAGCCCGTAGGGTATCTGAGTGGCTTAAAAGTACAAGAAAACACTTCAAAAGTGACGTTTCTGAAGAATTTTAACAGTTTTCTTGTATCTACGAACGCCAGAATGCATAAAATTGACCTAAACGTCTCCTTTTCCTATTCTGAGTCGATTCTGCATGCTTTAAGTGTGTTTGGTGGCTCAGAACCATCAAAAAACGTTGAAATATAGTTCAAATTCAATAAAAATCGACAAAAATACAGTTTCTAGCTAAAATTTGATGGTTTCGTTGCACTTTCCGAGCCCATAGGGTATCTGAGTGGCTTAAAAGTACAAGAAAACACTTCAAAAGTGACGTTTCTGAAGAATTTTAACAGTTTTCTTGTATCTACGAACGCCAGAATGCATAAAATTGACCTAAACGTCTCCTTTTCCTATTCTGAGTCGATTCTGCATGCTTTAAGTGTGTTTGGTGGCTCAGAACCATCAAAAAACGTTGAAATATAGTTCAAATTCAATAAAAATCGACAAAAATACAGTTTCTAGCTAAAATTTGATGGTTTCGTTGCACTTTCCGAGCCCGTAGGGTATCTGAGTGGCTTAAAAGTACAAGAAAACACTTCAAAAGTGACGTTTCTGAAGAATTTTAACAGTTTTCTTGTATCTACGAACGCCAGAATGCATAAAATTGACCTAAACGTCTCCTTTTCCTATTCTGAGTCGATTCTGCATGCTTTAAGTGTGTTTGGTGGCTCAGAACCATCAAAAAACGTTGAAATATAGTTCAAATTCAATAAAAATCGACAAAAATACAGTTTCTAGCTAAAATTTGATGGTTTCGTTGCACTTTCCGAGCCCGTAGGGTATCTGAGTGGCTTAAAAGTACAAGAAAACACTTCAAAAGTGACGTTTCTGAAGAATTTTAACAGTTTTCTTGTATCTACGAACGCCAGAATGCATAAGATTGACCTAAACGTCTCCTTTTCCTATTCTGAGTCGATTCTGCATGCTTTAAGTGTGTTTGGTGGCTCAGAACCATCAAAAAACGTTGAAATATAGTTCAAATTCAATAAAAATCGACAAAAATACAGTTTCTAGCTAAAATTTGATGGTTTCGTTGCACTTTCCGAGCCCGTAGGGTATCTGAGTGGCTTAAAAGTACAAGAAAACACTTCAAAAGTGACGTTTCTGAAGAATTTTAACAGTTTTCTTGTATCTACGAACGCCAGAATGCATAAAATTGACCTAAACGTCTCCTTTTCCTATTCTGAGTCGATTCTGTATGCTTTAAGTGTGTTTGGTGGCTCAGAACCATCAAAAAACGTTGAAATATAGTTCAAATTCAATAAAAATCGACAAAAATACAGTTTCTAGCTAAAATTTGATGGTTTCGTTGCACTTTCCGAGCCCGTAGGGTATCTGAGTGGCTTAAAAGTACAAGAAAACACTTCAAAAGTGACGTTTCTGAAGAATTTTAACAGTTTTCTTGTATCTACGAACGCCAGAATGCATAAAATTGACCTAAACGTCTCCTTTTCCAATTCTGAGTCGATTCTGCATGCTTTAAGTGTGTTTGGTGGCTCAGAACCATCAAAAAACGTTGAAATATAGTTCAAATTCAATAAAAATCGACAAAAATACAGTTTCTAGCTAAAATTTGATGGTTTCGTTGCACTTTCCGAGCCCGTAGGGTATCTGAGTGGCTTAAAAGTACAAGAAAACACTTCAAAAGTGACGTTTCTGAAGAATTTTAACAGTTTTCTTGTATCTACGAACGCCAGAATGCATAAAATTGACCTAAACGTCTCCTTTTCCTATTCTGAGTCGATTCTGCATGCTTTAAGTGTGTTTGGTGGCTCAGAACCATCAAAAAACGTTGAAATATAGTTCAAATTCAATAAAAATCGACAAAAATACAGTTTCTAGCTAAAATTTGATGGTTTCGTTGCACTTTCCGAGCCCGTAGGGTATCTGAGTGGCTTAAAAGTACAAGAAAACACTTCAAAAGTGACGTTTCTGAAGAATTTTAACAGTTTTCTTGTATCTACGAACGCCAGAATGCATAAAATTGACCTAAACGTCTCCTTTTCCTATTCTGAGTCGATTCTGCATGCTTTAAGTGTGTTTGGTGGCTCAGAACCATCAAAAAACGTTGAAATATAGTTCAAATTCAATAAAAATCGACAAAAATACAGTTTCTAGCTAAAATTTGATGGTTTCGTTGCACTTTCCGAGCCCGTAGGGGATCTGAGTGGCTTAAAAGTACAAGAAAACACATCAAAAGTGACGTTTCTGAAGAATTTTAACAGTTTTCTTGTATCTACGAACGCCAGAATGCATAAAATTGACCTAAACGTCTCCTTTTCCTATTCTGAGTCGATTCTGCATGCTTTAAGTGTGTTTGGTGGCTCAGAACCATCAAAAAACGTTGAAATATAGTTCAAATTCAATAAAAATCGACAAAAATACAGTTTCTAGCTAAAATTTGATGGTTTCGTTGCACTTTCCGAGCCCGTAGGGTATCTGAGTGGCTTAAAAGTACAAGAAAACACTTCAAAAGTGACGTCTCTGAAGAATTTTAACAGTTTTCTTGTATCTACGAACGCCAGAATGCATAAAATTGACCTAAACGTCTCCTTTTCCTATTCTGAGTCGATTCTGCATGCTTTAAGTGTGTTTGGTGGCTCAGAACCATCAAAAAACGTTGAAATATAGTTCAAATTCAATAAAAATCGACAAAAATACAGTTTCTAGCTAAAATTTGATGGTTTCGTTGCACTTTCCGAGCCCGTAGGGTATCTGAGTGGCTTAAAAGTACAAGAAAACACTTCAAAAGTGACGTTTCTGAAGAATTTTAACAGTTTTCTTGTATCTACGAACGCCAGAATGCATAAAATTGACCTAAACGTCTCCTTTTCCTATTCTGAGTCGATTCTGCATGCTTTAAGTGTGTTTGGTGGCTCAGAACCATCAAAAAACGTTGAAATATAGTTCAAATTCAATAAAAATCGACAAAAATACAGTTTCTAGCTAAAATTTGATGGTTTCGTTGCACTTTCCGAGCCCGTAGGGTATCTGAGTGGCTTAAAAGTACAAGAAAACACTTCAAAAGTGACGTTTCTGAAGAATTTTAACAGTTTTCTTGTATCTACGAACGCCAGAATGCATAAAATTGACCTAAACGTCTCCTTTTCCTATTCTGAGTCGATTCTGCATGCTTTAAGTGTGTTTGGTGGCTCAGAACCATCAAAAAACGTTGAAATATAGTTCAAATTCAATAAAAATCGACAAAAATACAGTTTCTAGCTAAAATTTGATGGTTTCGTTGCACTTTCCGAGCCCGTAGGATATCTGAGTGGCTTAAAAGTACAAGAAAACACTTCAAAAGTGACGTTTCTGAAGAATTTTAACAGTTTTCTTGTATCTACGAACGCCAGAATGCATAAAATTGACCTAAACGTCTCCTTTTCCTATTCTGAGTCGATTCTGCATGCTTTAAGTGTGTTTGGTGGCTCAGAACCATCAAAAAATGTTGAAATATAGTTCAAATTCAATAAAAATCGACAAAAATACAGTTTCTAGCTAAAATTTGATGGTTTCGTTGCACTTTCCGAGCCCGTTGGGTATCTGAGTGGCTTAAAAGTACAAGAAAACACTTCAAAAGTGACGTTTCTGAAGAATTTTAACAGTTTTCTTGTATCTACGAACGCCAGAATGCATAAAATTGACCTAAACGTCTCCTTTTCCTATTCTAAGTCGATTCTGCATGCTTTAAGTGTGTTTGGTGGCTCAGAACCATCAAAAAACGTTGAAATATAGTTCAAATTCAATAAAAATCGACAAAATTACAGTTTCTAGCTAAAATTTGATGGTTTCGTTGCACTTTCCGAGCCCGTAGGGTATCTGAGTGGCTTAAAAGTACAAGAAAACACTTCAAAAGTGACGTTTCTGAAGAATTTTAACAGTTTTCTTGTATCTACGAACGCCAGAATGCATAAAATTGACCTAAACGTCTCCTTTTCCTATTCTGAGTCGATTCTGCATGTTTTAAGTGTGTTTGGTGGCTCAGAACCATCAAAAAACGTTGAAATATAGTTCAAATTCAATAAAAATCGACAAAAATACAGTTTCTAGCTAAAATTTGATGGTTTCGTTGCACTTTCCGAGCCCGTCGGGTATCTGAGTGGCTTAAAAGTACAAGAAAACACTTCAAAAGTGACGTTTCTGAAGAATTTTAACAGTTTTCTTGTATCTACGAACGCCAGAATGCATAAAATTGACCTAAACGTCTCCTTTTCCTATTCTGAGTCGATTCTGCATGCTTTAAGTGTGTTTGGTGGCTCAGAACCATCAAAAAACGTTGAAATATAGTTCAAATTCAATAAAAATCGACAAAAATACAGTTTCTAGCTAAAATTTGATGGTTTCGTTGCACTTTCCGAGCCCGTAGGGTATCTGAGTGGCTTAAAAGTACAAGAAAACACTTCAAAAGTGACGTTTCTGAAGAATTTTAACAGTTTTCTTGTATCTACGAACGCCAGAATGCATAAAATTGACCTAAACGTCTCCTTTTCCTATTCTGAGTCGATTCTGCATGCTTCAAGTGTGTTTGGTGGCTCAGAACCATCAAAAAACGTTGAGATATAGTTCAAATTCAATAAAAATCGACAAAAATACAGTTTCTAGCTAAAATTTGATGGTTTCGTTGCACTTTCCGAGCCCGTAGGGTATCTGAGCTTCTTCAGAAACGTCACTTTTGAAGTGTTTTCTTGTACTTTTAAGCCAATCAGATACCCTACGGGCTCGGAAAGTGCAACGAAACCATCAAATTTTAGCTAGAAACTGTATTTTTGTCGATTTTTATTGAATTTGAACTATATTTCAACGTTTTTTGATGGTTCTGAGCCACCAAACACACTTAAAGCATGCAGAATCGACTCAGAATAGGAAAAGGAGACGTTTAGGTCAATTTTATGCATTCTGGCGTTCGTAGATACAAGAAAACTGTTAAAATTCTTCAGAAACGTCACTTTTGAAGTGTTTTCTTGTACTTTTAAGCCAATCAGATACCCTACGGGCTCGGAAAGTGCAACGAAACCATCAAATTTTAGCTAGAAACTGTATTTTTGTCGATTTTTATTGAATTTGAACTATATTTCAACGTTTTTTGATGGTTCTGAGCCACCAAACACACTTAAAGCATGCAGAATCGACTCAGAATAGGAAAAGGAGACGTTTAGGTCAATTTTATGCATTCTGGCGTTCGTAGATACAAGAAAACTGTTAAAATTCTTCAGAAACGTCACTTTTGAAGTGTTTTTCTTGTACTTTTAAGCCAATCAGATACCCTACGGGCTCGGAAAGTGCAACGAAACCATCAAATTTTAGCTAGAAACTGTATTTTTGTCGATTTTTATTGAATTTGAACTATATTTCAACGTTTTTTGATGGTTCTGAGCCACCAAACACACTTAAAGCATGCAGAATCGACTCAGAATAGGAAAAGGAGACGTTTAGGTCAATTTTATGCATTCTGGCGTTCGTAGATACAAGAAAACTGTTAAAATTCTTCAGAAACGTCACTTTTGAAATGTTTTCTTGTACTTTTAAGCCAATCAGATACCCTACGGGCTCGGAAAGTGCAACGAAACCATAAAATTTTAGCTAGAAACTGTATTTTTGTCGATTTTTATTGAATTTGAACTAAATTTCAACGTTTTTTGATGGTTCTGAGCCACCAAACACACTTAAAGCATGCAGAATCGACTCAGAATAGGAAAAGGAGACGTTTAGGTCAATTTTATGCATTCTGGCGTTCGTAGATACAAGAAAACTGTTAAAATTCTTCAGAAACGTCACTTTTGAAGTGTTTTCTTGTACTTTTAAGCCAATCAGATACCCAACGGGCTCGGAAAGTGCAACGAAACCATCAAATTTTAGCTAGAAACTGTATTTTTGTCGATTTTTATTGAATTTGAACTATATTTCAACGTTTTTTGATGGTTCTGAGCCACCAAACACACTTAAAGCATGCAGAATCGACTCAGAATAGGAAAAGGAGACGTTTAGGTCAATTTTATGCATTCTGGCGTTCGTAGATACAAGAAAACTGTTAAAATTCTTCAGAAACGTCACTTTTGAAGTGTTTTCTTGTACTTTTAAGCCAATCAGATACCCTACGGGCTCGGAAAGTGCAACGAAACCATCAAATTTTAGCTAGAAACTGTATTTTTGTCGATTTTTATTGAATTTGAACTATATTTCAACGTTTTTTGATGGTTCTGAGCCACCAAACACACTTAAAGCATGCAGAATCGACTCAGAATAGGAAAAGGAGACGTTTAGGTCAATTTTATGCATTCTGGCGTTCGTAGATACAAGAAAACTGTTAAAATTCTTCAGAAACGTCACTTTTGAAGTGTTTTCTTGTACTTTTAAGCCAATCAGATACCCTACGGGCTCGGAAAGTGCAACGAAACCATCAAATTTTAGCTAGAAACTGTATTTTTGTCGATTTTTATTGAATTTGAACTAAATTTCAACGTTTTTTGATGGTTCTGAGCCACCAAACACACTTAAAGCATGCAGAATCGACTCAGAATAGGAAAAGGAGACGTTTAGGTCAATTTTATGCATTCTGGCGTTCGTAGATACAAGAAAACTGTTAAAATTCTTCAGAAACGTCACTTTTGAAGTGTTTTCTTGTACTTTTAAGCCAATCAGATACCCAACGGGCTCGGAAAGTGCAACGAAACCATCAAATTTTAGCTAGAAACTGTATTTTTGTCGATTTTTATTGAATTTGAACTATATTTCAACGTTTTTTGATGGTTCTGAGCCACCAAACACACTTAAAGCATGCAGAATCGACTCAGAATAGGAAAAGGAGACGTTTAGGTCAATTTTATGCATTCTGGCGTTCGTAGATACAAGAAAACTGTTAAAATTCTTCAGAAACGTCACTTTTGAAGTGTTTTCTTGTACTTTTAAGCCAATCAGATACCCTACGGGCTCGGAAAGTGCAACGAAACCATCAAATTTTAGCTAGAAACTGTATTTTTGTCGATTTTTATTGAATTTGAACTATATTTCAACGTTTTTTGATGGTTCTGAGCCACCAAACACACTTAAAGCATGCAGAATCGACTCAGAATAGGAAAAGGAGACGTTTAGGTCAATTTTATGCATTCTGGCGTTCGTAGATACAAGAAAACTGTTAAAATTCTTCAGAAACGTCACTTTTGAAGTGTTTTCTTGTACTTTTAAGCCAATCAGATACCCTACGGGCTCGGAAAGTGCAACGAAACCATCAAATTTTAGCTAGAAACTGTATTTTTGTCGATTTTTATTGAATTTGAACTATATTTCAACGTTTTTTGATGGTTCTGAGCCACCAAACACACTTAAAGCATGCAGAATCGACTCAGAATAGGAAAAGGAGACGTTAAGGTCAATTTTATGCATTCTGGCGTTCGTAGATACAAGAAAACTGTTAAAATTCTTCAGAAACGTCACTTTTGAAGTGTTTTCTTGTACTTTTAAGCCAATCAGATACCCTACGGGCTCGGAAAGTGCAACGAAACCATCAAATTTTAGCTAGAAACTGTATTTTTGTCGATTTTTATTGAATTTGAACTATATTTCAACGTTTTTTGATGGTTCTGAGCCACCAAACACACTTAAAGCATGCAGAATCGACTCAGAATAGGAAAAGGAGACGTTTAGGTCAATTTTATGCATTCTGGCGTTCGTAGATACAAGAAAACTGTTAAAATTCTTCAGAAACGTCACTTTTGAAGTGTTTTCTTGTACTTTTAAGCCAATCAGATACCCAACGGGCTCGGAAAGTGCAACGAAACCATCAAATTTTAGCTAGAAACTGTATTTTTGTCGATTTTTATTGAATTTGAACTATATTTCAACGTTTTTTGATGGTTCTGAGCCACCAAACACACTTAAAGCATGCAGAATCGACTCAGAATAGGAAAAGGAGACGTTTAGGTCAATTTTATGCATTCTGGCGTTCGTAGATACAAGAAAACTGTTAAAATTCTTCAGAAACGTCACTTTTGAAGTGTTTTCTTGTACTTTTAAGCCAATCAGATACCCTACGGGCTCGGAAAGTGCAACGAAACCATCAAATTTTAGCTAGAAACTGTATTTTTGTCGATTTTTATTGAATTTGAACTATATTTCAACGTTTTTTGATGGTTCTGAGCCACCAAACACACTTAAAGCATGCAGAATCGACTCAGAATAGGAAAAGGAGACGTTTAGGTCAATTTTATGCATTCTGGCGTTCGTAGATACAAGAAAACTGTTAAAATTCTTCAGAAACGTCACTTTTGAAGTGTTTTCTTGTACTTTTAAGCCAATCAGATACCCTACGGGCTCGGAAAGTGCAACGAAACCATCAAATTTTAGCTAGAAACTGTATTTTTGTCGATTTTTATTGAATTTGAACTATATTTCAACGTTTTTTGATGGTTCTGAGCCACCAAACACACTTAAAGCATGCAGAATCGACTCAGAATAGGAAAAGGAGACGTTTAGGTCAATTTTATGCATTCTGGCGTTCGTAGATACAAGAAAACTGTTAAAATTCTTCAGAAACGTCACTTTTGAAATGTTTTCTTGTACTTTTAAGCCAATCAGATACCCAACGGGCTCGGAAAGTGCAACGAAACCATCAAATTTTAGCTAGAAACTGTATTTTTGTCGATTTTTATTGAATTTGAACTATATTTCAACGTTTTTTGATGGTTCTGAGCCACCAAACACACTTAAAGCATGCAGAATCGACTCAGAATAGGAAAAGGAGATGTTTAGGTCAATTTTATGCATTCTGGCGTTCGTAGATACAAGAAAACTGTTAAAATTCTTCAGAAACGTCACTTTTGAAGTGTTTTCTTGTACTTTTAAGCCAATCAGATACCCTACGGGCTCGGAAAGTGCAACGAAACCATCAAATTTTAGCTAGAAACTGTATTTTTGTCGATTTTTATTGAATTTGAACTATATTTCAACGTTTTTTGATGGTTCTGAGCCACCAAACACACTTAAAGCATGCAGAATCGACTCAGAATAGGAAAAGGAGACGTTTAGGTCAATTTTATGCATTCTGGCGTTCGTAGATACAAGAAAACTGTTAAAATTCTTCAGAAACGTCACTTTTGAAGTGTTTTCTTGTACTTTTAAGCCAATCAGATACCCTACGGGCTTGGAAAGTGCAACGAAACCATCAAATTTTAGCTAGAAACTGTATTTTTGTCGATTTTTATTGAATTTGAACTATATTTCAACGTTTTTTGATGGTTCTGAGCCACCAAACACACTTAAAGCATGCAGAATCGACTCAGAATAGGAAAAGGAGACGTTTAGGTCAATTTTATGCATTCTGGCGTTCGTAGATACAAGAAAACTGTTAAAATTATTCAGAAACGTCACTTTTGAAGTGTTTTCTTGTACTTTTAAGCCAATCAGATACCCTACGGGCTCGGAAAGTGCAACGAAACCATCAAATTTTAGCTAGAAACTGTATTTTTGTCGATTTTTATTGAATTTGAACTATATTTCAACGTTTTTTGATGGTTCTGAGCCACCAAACACACTTAAAGCATGCAGAATCGACTCAGAATAGGAAAAGGAGACGTTTAGGTCAATTTTATGCATTCTGGCGTTCGTAGATACAAGAAAACTGTTAAAATTCTTCAGAAACGTCAGTTTTGAAGTGTTTTCTTGTACTTTTAAGCCAATCAGATACCCTACGGGCTCGGAAAGTGCAACGAAACCATCAAATTTTAGCTAGAAACTGTATTTTTGTCGATTTTTATTGAATTTGAACTATATTTCAACGTTTTTTGATGGTTCTGAGCCACCAAACACACTTAAAGCATGCAGAATCGACTCAGAATAGGAAAATTAGACGTTTAGGTCAATTTTATGCATTCTGGCGTTCGTAGATACAACAAAACTGTTAAAATTCTTCAGAAACGTCACTTTTGAAGTGTTTTCTTGTACTTTTAAGCCAATCAGATACCCTACGGGCTCGGAAAGTGCAACGAAACCATCAAATTTTAGCTAGAAACTGTATTTTTGTCGATTTTTATTGAATTTGAACTATATATTTCAACGTTTTTTGATGGTTCTGAGCCACCAAACACACTTAAAGCATGCAGAATCGACTCAGAATAGGAAAAGGAGACGTTTAGGTCAATTTTATGCATTCTGGCGTTCGTAGATACAAGAAAACTGTTAAAATTCTTCAGAAACGTCACTTTTGAAGTGTTTTCTTGTACTTTTAAGCCACTCAGATACCCTACGGCTCGGAAAGTGCAACGAAACCATCAAATTTTAACTAGAAACTGTATTTCTGTCGATTTTTATTGAATTTGAACTATATTTCAACGTTTTTTGATGGTTCTGAGCGACCAAACACACTTAAAGCATGCAGAATCGACTCAGAATAGGAAAAGGAGACGTTTAGGTCAATTTTATGCATTCTGGCGTTCGTAGATACAAGAAAACTGTTAAAATTCTTCAGAAACGTCACTTTTGAAGTGTTTTCTTGTACTTTTAAGCCACTCAGATAACCTACGGGCTCGGAAAGTGCAACGAAACCATCAAATTTTAACTAGAAACTGTATTTTTGTCGATTTTTATTGAATTTGAACTATATTTCAACGATTTTTGATGGTTCTGAGCCACCAAACACACTTAAAGCATGCAGAATCGACTCAGAATAGGAAAAGGAGACGTTTGGGTCAATTTTATGCATTCTGGCGTTCGTAGATACAAGAAAACTGTTAAAATTCTTCAGAAACGTCACTTTTGAAGTGTTTTCTTGTACTTTTAAGCCACTCAGATAACCTACGGGCTCGGAAAGTGCAACGAAACCATCAAATTTTAACTAGAAACTGTATTTTTGTCGATTTTTATTGAATTTGAACTATATTTCAACGTTTTTTGATGGTTCTGGGCCACCAAACACACTTAAAGCATGCAGAATCGACTCAGAATAGGAAAAGGAGACGTTTAGGTCAATTTTATGCATTCTGGCGTTCGTAGATACAAGAAAACTGTTAAAATTCTTCAGAAACGTCACTTTTGAAGTGTTTTCTTGTACTTTTAAGCCACTCAGATACCCTACGGGCTCGGAAAGTGCAACGAAACCATCAAATTTTAACTAGAAACTGTATTTTTGTCGATTTTTATTGAATTTGAACTATATTTCAACGTTTTTTGATGGTTCTGAGCCACCAAACACACTTAAAGCATGCAGAATCGACTCAGAATAGGAAAAGGAGACGTTTAGGTCAATTTTATGCATTCTGGCGTTCGTAGATACAAGAAAACTGTTAAAATTCTTCAGAAACGTCACTTTTGAAGTGTTTTCTTGTACTTTTAAGCCACTCAGATACCCTACGGGCTCGGAAAGTGCAACGAAACCATCAAATTTTAGCTAGAAACTGTATTTTTGTCGATTTTTATTGAATTTGAACTATATTTCAACGTTTTTTGATGGTTCTGAGCCACCAAACACACTTAAAGCATGCAGAATCGACTCAGAATAGGAAAAGGAGACGTTTAGGTCAATTTTATGCATTCTGGCGTTCGTAGATACAAGAAAACTGTTAAAATTCTTCAGAAACGTCACTTTTGAAGTGTTTTCTTGTACTTTTAAGCCACTCAGATACCCTACGGGCTCGGAAAGTGCAACGAAACCATCAAATTTTAACTAGAAACTGTATTTTTGTCGATTTTTATTGAATTTGAACTATATTTCAAAGTTTTTTGATGGTTCTGAGCCACCAAACACACTTAAAGCATGCAGAATCGACTCAGAATAGGAAAAGGAGACGTTTAGGTCAATTTTATGCATTCTGGCGTTCGTAGATACAAGAAAACTGTTAAATTCTTCAGAAACGTCACTTTTGAAGTGTTTTCTTGTATTTTTAAGCCACTCATATACCCTACGGGCTCGGAAAGTGCAACGAAACCATCAAATTTTAGCTAGAAACTGTATTTTTGTCGATTTTTATTGAATTTGAACTATATTTCAACGTTTTTTGATGGTTCTGAGCCACCAAACACACTTAAAGCATGCAGAATCGACTCAGAATAGGAAAAGGAGACGTTTAGGTCAATTTTATGCATTCTGGCGTTCGTAGATACAAGAAAACTGTTAAAATTCTTCAGAAACGTCACTTTTGAAGTGTTTTCTTGTACTTTTAAGCCACTCAGATACCCTACGGGCTCGGAAAGTGCAACGAAACCATCAAATTTTAGCTAGAAACTGTATTTTTGTCGATTTTTATTGAATTTGAACTACACTGCGTTTCAAATAAAATGCACCACCTAGAAGGGGTAGGCGTAGAATGTTGAAATTTGGTGGAGAAGTCTGTTGCATATAGACAAACATTTGATTAAAATTTGAATTAAAAACTACAACTTGTTTAGATAATATACCGGGTGTTATTCGATTTTTATTAATTTTTTGATTATGTTTTAAAGACACTTGAGTAAGATTCTTTTGCAATTTGACTTGACATTTGTCGTGATTGTGCTTGGAAAAATGCTACGAGTTCGCACACGAGGTAATTTTCAACAAATAACACCCATTGAAAGAGGGCGAATTATTGGGTTGCATGAGGCCGGTTTACCATTTCGGGAAATCACCAGAAATCTAGGCCCAACGCATTCGACGATATTAAGTACAAGTCGAGTATGGAACAACGAAGAACTACAAATGTGTAGCAGGGGTAGCGACCGTTTCAGAGTCACCCAAAAACGCGAAGATCATTTGCTAAGAAGAAGTGTTATTCAATACCCTTGGTAACCATAACGATCAGTCGGGATGGACTGGATGACACCAATTGGGCACAGAATCCGAGGTGTACCATCTACCGCCAAATTCGTTCCTTTGGCTTGCGATCTTATGGTCCAAACTGTAAACTTCCCTTACCATAAGAACACAAAACTACCAGGCTTCACTGGTACCAAGAGAGGCAGCAATGGCTGTAATAGTGGAATGTCATAATGTTTAGAAACGAGTCTAGGTTTTGTTTGTGGCACTCTGATGGACGCATACGTGTTCGAAGGCCTCGAGGCCAAAGGTAAAATTTGGAATTTGTACAGAGACGTCATACCGCTCTAACACCTGGAGTAATGATATGGGGTGGTATACACATCTGTTGAAGTACCCTCTTAGTGTTCATTCCAGGCACGCTAAATGCCCGGCCCTACATCGATAACGTGTTAAATCAAATTCTTTTTCCTTATCTCTAGAACCGTCGAAGAACGTCTGTTCACCAAGATATGGCGTGGCCTCATGTGGCCGTATTAACTTAAAGAGTGTTTGAAGAAAATAACGTCAATTTCTTACCCTGGCCTGCCCGATTACCCGATTTATGCACAATCGAAAATGTTTAGGATGTAATGCATAGAAGGCTGTGCAATTTACCACATCCTAGAAAGACTTTGGAAAAATTGCTACAACAAATTCAAAATGCCTAGAATGAGATACCCTGACAGGCAATAGATCATCTCATTTTAAGCATGCCTAGAAGAATACAGTCTTGTATTCGCGCACGTGGAATTTTAACACATTATTAACATTTCTTGTGTTAGACATTTTATTTTTTCTTGAAATTTTAATCAAATGTTTGTCTATATGCAATGGTCTTCTCCACCAAATTTCAACATTCTACGCCTACCCCTTCTAGGTGGTGCATTTTATTTGAAACGCAGTGTATATTTCAACGTTTTTTGATGGTTCTGAGCCACCAAACACACTTAAAGCATGCAGAATCGACTCAGAATAGGAAAAGGAGACGTTTAGGTCAATTTTATGCATTCTGGCGTTCGTAGATACAAGAAAACTGTTAAAATTCTTCAGAAACGTCACTTTTGAAGTGTTTTTCTTGTACTTTTAAGCCACTCAGATACCCTACGGGCTCGGAAAGTGCAACGAAACCATCAAATTTTAGCTAGAAACTGTATTTTTGTCGATTTTTATTGAATTTGAACTATATTTCAAAGTTTTTTGATGGTTCTGAGCCACCAAACACACTTAAAGCATGCAGAATCGACTCAGAATAGGAAAAGGAGACGTTTAGGTCAATTTTATGCATTCTGGCGTTCGTAGATACAAGAAAACTGTTAAAATTCTTCAGAAACGTCACTTTTGAAGTGTTTTCTTATACTTTTAAGCCACTCAGATACCCTACGGGCTCGGAAAGTGCAACGAAACCATCAAATTTTAGCTAGAAACTGTATTTTTGTCGATTTTTATTGAATTTGAACTATATTTCAACGTTTTTTGATGGTTCTGAGCCACCAAACACACTTAAAGCATGCAGAATCGACTCAGAATAGGAAAAGGAGACGTTTAGGTCAATTTTATGCATTCTGGCGTTCGTAGATACAAGAAAACTGTTAAAATTCTTCAGAAACGTCACTTTTGAAGTGTTTTCTTGTATTTTTAAGCCACTCATATACCCTACGGGCTCGGAATGTGCAACGAAACCATCAAATTTTAGCTAGAAACTGTATTTTTGTCGATTTTTATTGAATTTGAACTATATTTCAACGTTTTTTGATGGTTCTGAGCCACCAAACACACTTAAAGCATGCAGAATCGACTCAGAATAGGAAAAGGAGACGTTTAGGTCAATTTTATGCATTCTGGCGTTCGTAGATACAAGAAAACTGTTAAAATTCTTCAGAAACGTCACTTTTGAAGTGTTTTCTTGTACTTTTAAGCCACTCAGATACCCTACGGGCTCGGAAAGTGCAACGAAACCATCAAATTTTAACTAGAAACTGTATTTCTGTCGATTTTTATTGAATTTGAACTATATTTCAACGTTTTTTGATGGTTCTGAGCGACCAAACACACTTAAAGCATGCAGAATCGACTCAGAATAGGAAAAGGAGACGTTTATGTCAATTTTATGCATTCTGGCGTTCGTAGATACAAGAAAACTGTTAAAATTCTTCAGAAACGTCACTTTTGAAGTGTTTTCTTGTACTTTTAAGCCACTCAGATAACCTACGGGCTCGGAAAGTGCAACGAAACCATCAAATTTTAACTAGAAACTGTATTTTTGTCGATTTTTATTGAATTTGAACTATATTTCAACGATTTTTGATGGTTCTGAGCCACCAAACACACTTAAAGCATGCAGAATCGACTCAGAATAGGAAAAGGAGACGTTTGGGTCAATTTTATGCATTCTGGCGTTCGTAGATACAAGAAAACTGTTAAAATTCTTCAGAAACGTCACTTTTGAAATGTTTTCTTGTACTTTTAAGCCACTCAGATAACCTACGGGCTCGGAAAGTGCAACGAAACCATCAAATTTTAACTAGAAACTGTATTTTTGTCGATTTTTATTGAATTTGAACTATATTTCAACGTTTTTTGATGGTTCTGAGCCACCAAACACACTTAAAGCATGCAGAATCGACTCAGAATAGGAAAAGGAGACGTTTAGGTCAATTTTATGCATTCTGGCGTTCGTAGATACAAGAAAACTGTTAAAATTCTTCAGAAACGTCACTTTTGAAGTGTTTTCTTGTACTTTTAAGCCACTCAGATACCCTACGGGCTCGGAAAGTGCAACGAAACCATCAAATTTTAACTAGAAACTGTATTTTTGTCGATTTTTATTGAATTTGAACTATATTTCAACGTTTTTTGATGGTTCTGAGCCACCAAACACACTTAAAGCATGCAGAATCGACTCAGAATAGGAAAAGGAGACGTTTAGGTCAATTTTATGCATTCTGGCGTTCGTAGATACAAGAAAACTGTTAAAATTCTTCAGAAACGTCACTTTTGAAGTGTTTTCTTGTACTTTTAAGCCCCTCAGATACCCTACGGGCTCGGAAAGTGCAACGAAACCATCAAATTTTAGCTAGAAACTGTATTTTTGTCGATTTTTATTGAATTTGAACTATACTTCAACGTTTTTTGATGGTTCTGAGCCACCAAACACACTTAAAGCATGCAGAATCGACTCAGAATAGGAAAAGGAGACGTTTAGGTCAATTTTATGCATTCTGGCGTTCGTAGATACAAGAAAACTGTTAAAATTCTTCAGAAACGTCACTTTTGAAGTGTTTTCTTGTACTTTTAAGCCACTCAGATACCCTACGGGCTCGGAAAGTGCAACGAAACCATCAAATTTTAACTAGAAACTGTATTTTTGTCGATTTTTATTGAATTTGAACTATATTTCAACGTTTTTTGATGGTTCTGAGCCACCAAACACACTTAAAGCATGCAGAATCGAATCAGAATAGGAAAAGGAGACGTTTAGGTCAATTTTATGCATTCTGGCGTTCGTAGATACAAGAAAACTGTTAAAATTCTTCAGAAACGTCACTTTTGAAGTGTTTTCTTGTACTTTTAAGCCACTCAGACACCCTACGGGCTCGGAAAGTGCAACGAAACCATCAAATTTTAACTAGAAACTGTATTTTTGTCGATTTTTATTGAATTTGAACTATATTTCAACGTTTTTTGATGGTTCTGAGCCACCAAACACACTTAAAGCATGCAGAATCGACTCAGAATAGGAAAAGGAGACGTTTAGGTCAATTTTATGCATTCTGGCGTTCGTAGATACAAGAAAACTGTTAAAATTCTTCAGAAACGTCACTTTTGAAGTGTTTTCTTGTACTTTTAAGCCACTCAGATACCCTACGGGCTCGGAAAGTGCAACGAAACCATTAAATTTTAGCTAGAAACTGTATTTTTGTCGATTTTTATTGAATTTGAACTATATTTCAACGTTTTTTGATGGTTCTGAGCCACCAAACACACTTAAAGCATGCAGAATCGACTCAGAATAGGAAAAGGAGACGTTTAGGTCAATTTTATGCATTCTGGCGTTCGTAGATACAAGAAAACTGTTAAAATTCTTCAGAAACGTCACTTTTGAAGTGTTTTCTTGTACTTTTAAGCCACTCAGATACCCTACGGGCTCGGAAAGTGCAACGAAACCATCAAATTTTAACTAGAAACTGTATTTTTGTCGATTTTTATTGAATTTGAACTATATTTCAACGTTTTTTGATGGTTCTGAGCCACCAAACACACTTAAAGCATGCAGAATCGACTCAGAATAGGAAAAGGAGACGTTTAGGTCAATTTAATGCATTCTGGCGTTCGTAGATACAAGAAAACTGTTAAAATTCTTCAGAAACGTCACTTTTGAAGTGTTTTCTTGTACTTTTAAGCCACTCAGATACCCTACGGGCTCGGAAAGTGCAACGAAACCATCAAATTTTAACTAGAAACTGTATTTTTGTCGATTTTTATTGAATTTGAACTATATTTCAACGTTTTTTGATGGTTCTGAGCCACCAAACACACTTAAAGCATGCAGAATCGACTCAGAATAGGAAAAGGAGACGTTTAGGTCAATTTTATGCATTCTGGCGTTCGTAGATACAAGAAAACTGTTAAAATTCTTCAGAAACGTCACTTTTGAAGTGTTTTCTTGTACTTTTAAGCCACTCAGATACCCTACGGGCTCGGAAAGTGCAACGAAACCATCAAATTTTAGCTAGAAACTGTATTTTTGTCGATTTTTATTGAATTTGAACTATATTTCAACGTTTTTTGATGGTTCTGAGCCACCAAACACACTTAAAGCATGCAGAATCGACTCAGAATAGGAAAAGGAGACGTTTAGGTCAATTTTATGCATTCTGGCGATCGTAGATACAAGAAAACTGTTAAAATTCTTCAGAAACGTCACTTTTGAAGTGTTTTCTTGTACTTTTAAGCCACTCAGATACCCTACGGGCTCGGAAAGTGCAACGAAACCATCAAATTTTAACTAGAAACTGTATTTTTGTCGATTTTTATTGAATTTGAACTATATTTCAACGTTTTTTGATGGTTCTGAGCCACCAAACACACTTAAAGCATGCAGAATCGACTCAGAATAGGAAAAGGAGACGTTTAGGTCAATTTTATGCATTCTGGCGTTCGTAGATACAAGAAAACTGTTAAAATTCTTCAGAAACGTCACTTTTGAAGTGTTTTCTTGTACTTTTAAGCCACTCAGATACCCTACGGGCTCGGAAAGTGCAACGAAACCATCAAATTTTAACTAGAAACTGTATTTTTGTCGATTTTTATTGAATTTGAATTATATTTCAACGTTTTTTGATGGTTCTGAGCCACCAAACACACTTAAAGCATGCAGAATCGACTCAGAATAGGAAAAGGAGACGTTTAGGTCAATTTTATGCATTCTGGCGTTCGTAGATACAAGAAAACTGTTAAAATTCTTCTGAAACGTCACTTTTGAAGTGTTTTCTTGTACTTTTAAGCCACTCAGATACCCTACGGGCTCGGAAAGTGCAACGAAACCATCAAATTTTAGCTAGAAACTGTATTTTTGTCGATTTTTATTGAATTTGAACTATATTTCAACGTTTTTTGATGGTTCTGAGCCACCAAACACACTTAAAGCATGCAGAATCGACTCAGAATAGGAAAAGGAGACGTTTAGGTCAATTTTATGCATTCTGGCGTTCGTAGATACAAGAAAACTGTTAAAATTCTTCAGAAACGTCACTTTGGAAGTGTTTTCTTGTACTTTTAAGCCACTCAGATACCCTACGGGCTCGGAAAGTGCAACGAAACCATCAAATTTTAACTAGAAACTGTATTTTTGTCGATTTTTATTGAATTTGAACTATATTTCAACGTTTTTTGATGGTTCTGAGCCACCGAACACACTTAAAGCATGCAGAATCGACTCAGAATAGGAAAAGGAGAAGTTTAGGTCAATTTTATGCATTCTGGCGTTCGTAGATACAAGAAAACTGTTAAAATTCTTCAGAAACGTCACTTTTGAAGTGTTTTCTTGTACTTTTAAGCCACTCAGATACCCTACGGGCTCGGAAAGTGCAACGAAACCATCAAATTTTAACTAGAAACTGTATTTTTGTCGATTTTTATTGAATTTGAATTATATTTCAACGTTTTTTGATGGTTCTGTGCCACCAAACACACTTAAAGCATGCAGAATCGACTCAGAATAGGAAAAGGAGACGTTTAGGTCAATTTTATGCATTCTGGCGTTCGTAGATACAAGAAAACTGTTAAAATTCTTCAGAAACGTCACTTTTGAAGTGTTTTCTTGTACTTTTAAGCCACTCAGATACCCTACGGGCTCGGAAAGTGCAACGAAACCATCAAATTTTAGCTAGAAACTGTATTTTTGTCGATTTTTATTGAATTTGAACTATATTTCAACGTTTTTTGATGGTTCTGAGCCACCGAACACACTTAAAGCATGCAGAATCGACTCAGAATAGGAAAAGGAGACGTTTAGGTCAATTTTATGCATTCTGGCGTTCGTAGATACAAGAAAACTGTTAAAATTCTTCAGAAACGTCACTTTTGAAGTGTTTTCTTGTACTTTTAAGCCACTCAGATACCCTACGGGCTCGGAAAGTGCAACGAAACCATCAAATTTTAGCTAGAAACTGTATTTTTGTCGATTTTTATTGAATTTGAACTATATTTCAACGTTTTTTGATGGTTCTGAGCCACCAAACACACTTAAAGCATGCAGAATCGACTCAGAATAGGAAAAGGAGACGTTTAGGTCAATTTTATGCATTCTGGCGATCGTAGATACAAGAAAACTGTTAAAATTCTTCAGAAACGTCACTTTTGAAGTGTTTTCTTGTACTTTTAAGCCACTCAGATACCCAACGGGCTCGGAAAGTGCAACGAAACCATCAAATTTTAACTAGAAACTGTATTTTTGTCGATTTTTATTGAATTTGAACTATATTTCAACGTTTTTTGATGGTTCTGAGCCACCAAACACACTTAAGGCATGCAGAATCGACTCAGAATAGGAAAAGGAGACGTTTAGGTCAATTTTATGCATTCTGGCGTTCGTAGATACAAGAAAACTGTTAAAATTCTTCAGAAACGTCACTTTTGAAGTGTTTTCTTGTACTTTTAAGCCACTCAGATGCCCTACGGGCTCGGAAAGTGCAACGAAACCATCAAATTTTAACTAGGAACTGTATTTTTGTCGATTTTTATTGAATTTGAATTATATTTCAACGTTTTTTGATGGTTCTGAGCCAACAAACACACTTAAAGCATGCAGAATCGACTCAGAATAGGAAAAGGAGACGTTTAGGTCAATTTTATGCATTCTGGCGTTCGTAGATACAAGAAAACTGTTAAAATTCTTCAGAAACGTCACTTTTGAAGTGTTTTCTTGTACTTTTAAGCCACTCAGATACCCTACGGGCTCGGAAAGTGCAACGAAACCATCAAATTTTAGCTAGAAACTGTATTTTTGTCGATTTTTATTGAATTTGAACTATATTTCAACGTTTTTTGATGGTTCTGAGCCACCAAACACACTTAAAGCATGCAGAATCGACTCAGAATAGGAAAAGGAGACGTTTAGGTCAATTTTATGCATTCTGGCGTTCGTAGATACAAGAAAACTGTTAAAATTCTTCAGAAACGTCACTTTTGAAGTGTTTTCTTGTACTTTTAAGCCACTCAGATACCCTACGGGCTCGGAAAGTGCAACGAAACCATCAAATTTTAGCTAGAAACTGTATTTTTGTCGATTTTTATTGAATTTGAACTATATTTCAACGTTTTTTGATGGTTCTGAGCCACCAAACGCACTTAAAGCATGCAGAATCGACTCAGAATAGGAAAAGGAGACGTTTAGGTCAATTTTATGCATTCTGGCGTTCGTAGATACAAGAAAACTGTTAAAATTCTTCAGAAACGTCACTTTTGAAGTGTTTTCTTGTACTTTTAAGCCACTCAGATACCCTACGGGCTCGGAAAGTGCAACGAAACCATCAAATTTTAGCTAGAAACTGTATTTTTGTCGATTTTTATTGAATTTGAACTATATTTCAACGTTTTTTGATGGTTCTGAGCCACCAAACACACTTAAAGCATGCAGAATCGACTCAGAATAGGAAAAGGAGACGTTTAGGTCAATTTTATGCCTTCTGGCGTTCGTAGATACAAGAAAACTGTTAAAATTCTTCAGAAACGTCACTTTTGAAGTGTTTTCTTGTACTTTTAAGCCACTCAGATACCCTACGGGCTCGGAAAGTGCAACGAAACCATCAAATTTTAGCTAGAAACTGTATTTTTGTCGATTTTTATTGAATTTGAACTATATTTCAACGTTTTTTGATGGTTCTGAGCCACCAAACACACTTAAAGCATGCAGAATCGACTCAGAATAGGAAAAGGAGACGTTTAGGTCAATTTTATGCATTCTGGCGTTCGTAGATACAAGAAAACTGTTAAAATTCTTCAGAAACGTCACTTTTGAAGTGTTTTCTTGTACTTTTAAGCCACTCAGATACCCAACGGGCTCGGAAAGTGCAACGAAACCATCAAATTTTAGCTAGAAACTGTATTTTTGTCGATTTTTATTGAATTTGAACTATATTTCAACGTTTTTTGATGGTTCTGAGCCACCAAACACACTTAAAGCATGCAGAATCGACTCAGAATAGGAAAAGGAGACGTTTAGGTCAATTTTATGCATTCTGGCGTTCGTAGATACAAGAAAACTGTTAAAATTCTTCAGAAACGTCACTTTTGAAGTGTTTTCTTGTACTTTTAAGCCACTCAGATACCCTACGGGCTCGGAAAGTGCAACGAAACCATCAAATTTTAGCTAGAAACTGTATTTTTGTCGATTTTTATTGAATTTGAACTATATTTCAACGTTTTTTGATGGTTCTGAGCCACCAAACACACTTAAAGCATGCAGAATCGACTCAGAATAGGAAAAGGAGACGTTTAGGTCAATTTTATGCATTCTGGCGTTCGTAGATACAAGAAAACTGTTAAAATTCTTCAGAAACGTCACTTTTGAAGTGTTTTCTTGTACTTTTAAGCCACTCAGATACCCTACGGGCTCGGAAAGTGCAACGAAACCATCAAATTTTAGCTAGAAACTGTATTTTTGTCGATTTTTATTGAATTTGAACTATATTTCAACGTTTTTTGATGGTTCTGAGCCACCAAACACACTTAAAGCATGCAGAATCGACTCAGAACAGGAAAAGGAGACGTTTAGGTCAATTTTATGCATTCTGGCGATCGTAGATACAAGAAAACTGTTAAAATTCTTCAGAAACGTCACTTTTGAAGTGTTTTCTTGTACTTTTAAGCCACTCAGATACCCTACGGGCTCGGAAAGTGCAACGAAACCATCAAATTTTAGCTAGAAACTGTATTTTTGTCGATTTTTATTGAATTTGAACTATATTTCAACGTTTTTTGATGGTTCTGAGCCACCAAACACACTTAAAGCATGCAGAATCGACTCAGAATAGGAAAAGGAGACGTTTAGGTCAATTTTATGCATTCTGGCGTTCGTAGATACAAGAAAACTGTTAAAATTCTTCAGAAACGTCACTTTTGAAGTGTTTTCTTGTACTTTTAAGCCACTCAGATACCCTACGGGCTCGGAAAGTGCAACGAAACCATCAAATTTTAGCTAGAAACTGTATTTTTGTCGATTTTTATTGAATTTGAACTATATTTCAACGTTTTTTGATGGTTCTGAGCCACCAAACACACTTAAAGCATGCAGAATCGACTCAGAATAGGAAAAGGAGACGTTTAGGTCAATTTTATGCATTCTGGCGTTCGTAGATACAAGAAAACTGTTAAAATTCTTCAGAAACGTCACTTTTGAAGTGTTTTCTTGTACTTTTAAGCCACTCAGATACCCTATGGGCTCGGAAAGTGCAACGAAACCATCAAATTTTAGCTAGAAACTGTATTTTTGTCGATTTTTATTGAATTTGAACTATATTTCAACGTTTTTTGATGGTTCTGAGCCACCAAACACACTTAAAGCATGCAGAATCGACTCAGAATAGGAAAAGGAGACGTTTAGGTCAATTTTATGCCTTCTGGCGTTCGTAGATACAAGAAAACTGTTAAAATTCTTCAGAAACGTCACTTTTGAAGTGTTTTCTTGTACTTTTAAGCCACTCAGATACCCTACGGGCTCGGAAAGTGCAACGAAACCATCAAATTTTAGCTAGAAACTGTATTTTTGTCGATTTTTATTGAATTTGAACTATATTTTAACGTTTTTTGATGGTTTTGAGCCACCAAACACACTTAAAGCATGCAGAATCGACTCAGAATAGGAAAAGGAGACGTTTAGGTCAATTTTATGTATTCTGGCGTTCGTAGATACAAGAAAACTGTTAAAATTCTTCAGAAACGTCACTTTTGAAGTGTTTTCTTGTACTTTTAAGCCACTCAGATACCCTACGGGCTCGGAAAGTGCAACGAAACCATCAAATTTTAGCTAGAAACTGTATTTTTGTCGATTTTTATTGAATTTGAACTATATTTCAACGTTTTTTGATGGTTCTGAGCCACCAAACACACTTAAAGCATGCAGAATCGACTCAGAATAGGAAAAGGAGACGTTTAGGTCAATTTTATGCATTCTGGCGTTCGTAGATACAAGAAAACTGTTAAAATTCTTCAGAAACGTCACTTTTGAAGTGTTTTCTTGTACTTTTAAGCCACTCAGATACCCTACGGGCTCGGAAAGTGCAACGAAACCATCAAATTTTAGCTAGAAACTGTATTTTTGTCGATTTTTATTGAATTTGAACTATATTTCAATGTTTTTTGATGGTTCTGAGCCACCAAACACACTTAAAGCATGCAGAATCGACTCAGAATAGGAAAAGGAGACGTTTAGGTCAATTTTATGCATTCTGGCGTTCGTAGATACAAGAAAACTGTTAAAATTCTTCAGAAACGTCACTTTTGAAGTGTTTTCTTGTACTTTTAAGCCACTCAGATACCCAACGGGCTCTAAAAGTGCAACGAAACCATCAAATTTTAGCTAGAAACTGTATTTTTGTCGATTTTTATTGAATTTGAACTATATTTCAACGTTTTTTGATGGTTCTGAGCCACCAAACACACTTAAAGCATGCAGAATCGACTCAGAATAGGAAAAGGAGACGTTTAGGTCAATTTTATGCATTCTGGCGTTCGTAGATACAAGAAAACTGTTAAAATTCTTCAGAAACGTCACTTTTGAAGTGTTTTCTTGTACTTTTAAGCCACTCAGATACCCTACGGGCTCGGAAGGTGCAACGAAACCATCAAATTTTAGCTAGAAACTGTATTTTTGTCGATTTTTATTGAATTTGAACTATATTTCAACGTTTTTTGATGGTTCTGAGCCACCAAACACACTTAAAGCATGCAGAATCGACTCAGAATAGGAAAAGGAGACGTTTAGGTCAATTTTATGCATTCTGGCGTTCGTAGATACAAGAAAACTGTTAAAATTCTTCAGAAACGTCACTTTTGAAGTGTTTTCTTGTACTTTTAAGCCACTCAGATACCCAACGGGCTCGGAAAGTGCAACGAAACCATAAAATTTTAGCTAGAAACTGTATTTTTGTCGATTTTTATTGAATTTGAACTATATTTCAACGTTTTTTGATGGTTCTGAGCCACCAAACACACTTAAAGCATGCAGAATCGACTCAGAATAGGAAAAGGAGACGTTTAGGTCAATTTTATGCATTCTGGCGTTCGTAGATACAAGAAAACTGTTAAAATTCTTCAGAAACGTCACTTTTGAAGTGTTTTCTTGTACTTTTAAGCCACTCAGATACCCTACGGGCTCGGAAAGTGCAACGAAACCATCAAATTTTAGCTAGAAACTGTATTTTTGTCGATTTTTATTGAATTTGAACAATATTTCAACGTTTTTTGATGGTTCTGAGCCACCAAACACACTTAAAGCATGCAGAATCGACTCAGAATAGGAAAAGGAGACGTTTAGGTCAATTTTATGCATTCTGGCGTTCGTAGATACAAGAAAACTGTTAAAATTCTTCAGAAACGTCACTTTTGAAGTGTTTTCTTGTACTTTTAAGCCACTCAGATACCCAACGGGCTCGGAAAGTGCAACGAAACCATCAAATTTTAGCTAGAAACTGTATTTTTGTCGATTTTTATTGAATTTGAACTATATTTCAACGTTTTTTGATGGTTCTGAGCCACCAAACACACTTAAAGCATGCAGAATCGACTCAGAATAGGAAAAGGAGACGTTTAGGTCAATTTTATGCATTCTGGCGTTCGTAGATACAAGAAAAACTGTTAAAATTCTTCAGAAACGTCACTTTTGATTTGTTTTCTTGTACTTTTAAGCCACTCAGATACCCTACGGGCTCGGAAAGTGCAACGAAACCATCAAATTTTAGCTAGAAACTGTATTTTTGTCGATTTTTATTGAATTTGAACTATATTTCAACGTTTTTTGAGGGTTCTGAGCCTCCAAACACACTTAAAGCATGCAGAATCGACTCAGAATAGGAAAAGGAGACGTTTAGGTCAATTTTATGCATTCTGGCGTTCGTAGATACAAGAAAACTGTTAAAATTCTTCAGAAACGTCACTTTTGAAGTGTTTTCTTGTACTTTTAAGCCACTCAGATACCCTACGGGCTCGGAAAGTGCAACGAAACCATCAAATTTTAGCTAGAAACTGTATTTTTGTCGATTTTTATTGAATTTGAACTATATTTCAACGTTTTTTGATGGTTCTGAGCCACCAAACACACTTAAAGCATGCAGAATCGACTCAGAATAGGAAAAGGAGACGTTTAGGTCAATTTTATGCATTCTGGCGTTCGTAGATACAAGAAAACTGTTAAAATTCTTCAGAAACGTCACTTTTGAAGTGTTTTCTTGTACTTTTAAGCCACTCAGATACCCTACGGGCTCGGAAAGTGCAACGAAACCATCAAATTTTAGCTAGAAACTGTATTTTTGTCGATTTTTATTGAATTTGAACTATATTTCAACGTTTTTTGATGGTTCTGAGCCACCAAACACACTTAAAGCATGCAGAATCGACTCAGAATAGGAAAAGGAGACGTTTAGGTCAATTTTATGCCTTCTGGCGTTCGTAGATACAAGAAAACTGTTAAAATTCTTCAGAAACGTCACTTTTGAAGTGTTTTCTTGTACTTTTAAGCCACTCAGATACCCTACGGGCTCGGAAAGTGCAACGAAACCATCAAATTTTAGCTAGAAACTGTATTTTTGTCGATTTTTATTGAATTTGAACTATATTTCAACGTTTTTTGATGGTTCTGAGCCACCAAACACACTTAAAGCATGCAGAATCGACTCAGAATAGGAAAAGGAGACGTTTAGGTCAATTTTATGTATTCTGGCGTTCGTAGATACAAGAAAACTGTTAAAATTCTTCAGAAACGTCACTTTTGAAGTCTTTTCTTGTACTTTTAAGCCACTCAGATACCCTACGGGCTCGGAAAGTGCAACGAAACCATCAAATTTTAGCTAGAAACTGTATTTTTGTCGATTTTTATTGAATTTGAACTATATTTCAACGTTTTTTGATGGTTCTGAGCCACCAAACACACTTAAAGCATGCAGAATCGACTCAGAATAGGAAAAGGAGACGTTTAGGTCAATTTTATGCCTTCTGGCGTTCGTAGATACAAGAAAACTGTTAAAATTCTTCAGAAACGTCACTTTTGAAGTGTTTTCTTGTACTTTTAAGCCACTCAGATACCCTACGGGCTCGGAAAGTGCAACGAAACCATCAAATTTTAGCTAGAAACTGTATTTTTGTCGATTTTTATTGAATTTGAACTATATTTTAACGTTTTTTGATGGTTTTGAGCCACCAAACACACTTAAAGCATGCAGAATCGACTCAGAATAGGAAAAGGAGACGTTTAGGTCAATTTTATGTATTCTGGCGTTCGTAGATACAAGAAAACTGTTAAAATTCTTCAGAAACGTCACTTTTGAAGTGTTTTCTTGTACTTTTAAGCCACTCAGATACCCTACGGGCTCGGAAAGTGCAACGAAACCATCAAATTTTAGCTAGAAACTGTATTTTTGTCGATTTTTATTGAATTTGAACTATATTTCAACGTTTTTTGATGGTTCTGAGCCACCAAACACACTTAAAGCATGCAGAATCGACTCAGAATAGGAAAAGGAGACGTTTAGGTCAATTTTATGCATTCTGGCGTTCGTAGATACAAGAAAACTGTTAAAATTCTTCAGAAACGTCACTTTTGAAGTGTTTTCTTGTACTTTTAAGCCACTCAGATACCCTACGGGCTCGGAAAGTGCAACGAAACCATCAAATTTTAGCTAGAAACTGTATTTTTGTCGATTTTTATTGAATTTGAACTATATTTCAATGTTTTTTGATGGTTCTGAGCCACCAAACACACTTAAAGCATGCAGAATCGACTCAGAATAGGAAAAGGAGACGTTTAGGTCAATTTTATGCATTCTGGCGTTCGTAGATACAAGAAAACTGTTAAAATTCTTCAGAAACGTCACTTTTGAAGTGTTTTCTTGTACTTTTAAGCCACTCAGATACCCAACGGGCTCTAAAAGTGCAACGAAACCATCAAATTTTAGCTAGAAACTGTATTTTTGTCGATTTTTATTGAATTTGAACTATATTTCAACGTTTTTTGATGGTTCTGAGCCACCAAACACACTTAAAGCATGCAGAATCGACTCAGAATAGGAAAAGGAGACGTTTAGGTCAATTTTATGCATTCTGGCGTTCGTAGATACAAGAAAACTGTTAAAATTCTTCAGAAACGTCACTTTTGAAGTGTTTTCTTGTACTTTTAAGCCACTCAGATACCCTACGGGCTCGGAAGGTGCAACGAAACCATCAAATTTTAGCTAGAAACTGTATTTTTGTCGATTTTTATTGAATTTGAACTATATTTCAACGTTTTTTGATGGTTCTGAGCCACCAAACACACTTAAAGCATGCAGAATCGACTCAGAATAGGAAAAGGAGACGTTTAGGTCAATTTTATGCATTCTGGCGTTCGTAGATACAAGAAAACTGTTAAAATTCTTCAGAAACGTCACTTTTGAAGTGTTTTCTTGTACTTTTAAGCCACTCAGATACCCAACGGGCTCGGAAAGTGCAACGAAACCATAAAATTTTAGCTAGAAACTGTATTTTTGTCGATTTTTATTGAATTTGAACTATATTTCAACGTTTTTTGATGGTTCTGAGCCACCAAACACACTTAAAGCATGCAGAATCGACTCAGAATAGGAAAAGGAGACGTTTAGGTCAATTTTATGCATTCTGGCGTTCGTAGATACAAGAAAACTGTTAAAATTCTTCAGAAACGTCACTTTTGAAGTGTTTTCTTGTACTTTTAAGCCACTCAGATACCCTACGGGCTCGGAAAGTGCAACGAAACCATCAAATTTTAGCTAGAAACTGTATTTTTGTCGATTTTTATTGAATTTGAACAATATTTCAACGTTTTTTGATGGTTCTGAGCCACCAAACACACTTAAAGCATGCAGAATCGACTCAGAATAGGAAAAGGAGACGTTTAGGTCAATTTTATGCATTCTGGCGTTCGTAGATACAAGAAAACTGTTAAAATTCTTCAGAAACGTCACTTTTGAAGTGTTTTCTTGTACTTTTAAGCCACTCAGATACCCAACGGGCTCGGAAAGTGCAACGAAACCATCAAATTTTAGCTAGAAACTGTATTTTTGTCGATTTTTATTGAATTTGAACTATATTTCAACGTTTTTTGATGGTTCTGAGCCACCAAACACACTTAAAGCATGCAGAATCGACTCAGAATAGGAAAAGGAGACGTTTAGGTCAATTTTATGCATTCTGGCGTTCGTAGATACAAGAAAACTGTTAAAATTCTTCAGAAACGTCACTTTTGATTTGTTTTCTTGTACTTTTAAGCCACTCAGATACCCTACGGGCTCGGAAAGTGCAACGAAACCATCAAATTTTAGCTAGAAACTGTATTTTTGTCGATTTTTATTGAATTTGAACTATATTTCAACGTTTTTTGAGGGTTCTGAGCCTCCAAACACACTTAAAGCATGCAGAATCGACTCAGAATAGGAAAAGGAGACGTTTAGGTCAATTTTATGCATTCTGGCGTTCGTAGATACAAGAAAACTGTTAAAATTCTTCAGAAACGTCACTTTTGAAGTGTTTTCTTGTACTTTTAAGCCACTCAGATACCCTACGGGCTCGGAAAGTGCAACGAAACCATCAAATTTTAGCTAGAAACTGTATTTTTGTCGATTTTTATTGAATTTGAACTATATTTCAACGTTTTTTGATGGTTCTGAGCCACCAAACACACTTAAAGCATGCAGAATCGACTCAGAATAGGAAAAGGAGACGTTTAGGTCAATTTTATGCATTCTGGCGTTCGTAGATACAAGAAAACTGTTAAAATTCTTCAGAAACGTCACTTTTGAAGTGTTTTCTTGTACTTTTAAGCCACTCAGATACCCTACGGGCTCGGAAAGTGCAACGAAACCATCAAATTTTAGCTAGAAACTGTATTTTTGTCGATTTTTATTGAATTTGAACTATATTTCAACGTTTTTTGATGGTTCTGAGCCACCAAACACACTTAAAGCATGCAGAATCGACTCAGAATAGGAAAAGGAGACGTTTAGGTCAATTTTATGCCTTCTGGCGTTCGTAGATACAAGAAAACTGTTAAAATTCTTCAGAAACGTCACTTTTGAAGTGTTTTCTTGTACTTTTAAGCCACTCAGATACCCTACGGGCTCGGAAAGTGCAACGAAACCATCAAATTTTAGCTAGAAACTGTATTTTTGTCGATTTTTATTGAATTTGAACTATATTTCAACGTTTTTTGATGGTTCTGAGCCACCAAACACACTTAAAGCATGCAGAATCGACTCAGAATAGGAAAAGGAGACGTTTAGGTCAATTTTATGTATTCTGGCGTTCGTAGATACAAGAAAACTGTTAAAATTCTTCAGAAACGTCACTTTTGAAGTCTTTTCTTGTACTTTTAAGCCACTCAGATACCCTACGGGCTCGGAAAGTGCAACGAAACCATCAAATTTTAGCTAGAAACTGTATTTTTGTCGATTTTTATTGAATTTGAACTATATTTCAACGTTTTTTGATGGTTCTGAGCCACCAAACACACTTAAAGCATGCAGAATCGACTCAGAATAGGAAAAGGAGACGTTTAGGTCAATTTTATGCATTCTGGCGTTCG
>NW_026972830.1:0-89657 GCF_036711695.1 Zophobas morio
CGTTTAGGTCAATTTTATGCATTCTGGCGTTCGTAGATACAAGAAAACTGTTAAAATTCTTCAGAAACGTCACTTTTGAAGTGTTTTCTTGTACTTTTAAGCCAATCAGATACCCTACGGGCTCGGAAAGTGCAACGAAACCATCAAATTTTAGCTAGAAACTGTATTTTTGTCGATTTTTATTGAATTTGAACTATATTTCAACGTTTTTGATGGTTCTGAGCCACCAAACACACTTAAAGCATGCAGAATCGACTCAGAATAGGAAAAGGAGACGTTTAGGTCAATTTTATGCATTCTGGCGTTCGTAGATACAAGAAAACTGTTAAAATTCTTCAGAAACGTCACTTTTGAAGTGTTTTCTTGTACTTTTAAGCCAATCAGATACCCTACGGGCTCGGAAAGTGCAACGAAACCATCAAATTTTAGCTAGAAACTGTATTTTTGTCGATTTTTATTGAATTTGAACTATATTTCAACGTTTTTTGATGGTTCTGAGCCACCAAACACACTTAAAGCATGCAGAATCGACTCAGAATAGGAAAAGGAGACGTTTAGGTCAATTTTATGCATTCTGGCGTTCGTAGATACAAGAAAACTGTTAAAATTCTTCAGAAACGTCACTTTTGAAGTGTTTTCTTGTACTTTTAAGCCAATCAGATACCCTACGGGCTCGGAAAGTGCAACGAAACCATCAAATTTTAGCTAGAAACTGTATTTTTGTCGATTTTTATTGAATTTGAACTATATTTCAACGTTTTTTGATGGTTCTGAGCCACCAAACACACTTAAAGCATGCAGAATCGACTCAGAATAGGAAAAGGAGACGTTTAGGTCAATTTTATGCATTCTGGCGTTCGTAGATACAAGAAAACTGTTAAAATTCTTCAGAAACGTCACTTTTGAAGTGTTTTCTTGTACTTTTAAGCCAATCAGATACCCTACGGGCTCGGAAAGTGCAACGAAACCATCAAATTTTAGCTAGAAACTGTATTTTTGTCGATTTTTATTGAATTTGAACTATATTTCAACGTTTTTTGATGGTTCTGAGCCACCAAACACACTTAAAGCATGCAGAATCGACTCAGAATAGGAAAAGGAGACGTTTAGGTCAATTTTATGCATTCTGGCGTTCGTAGATACAAGAAAACTGTTAAAATTCTTCAGAAACGTCACTTTTGAAGTGTTTTCTTGTACTTTTAAGCCAATCAGATACCCTACGGGCTCGGAAAGTGCAACGAAACCATCAAATTTTAGCTAGAAACTGTATTTTTGTCGATTTTTATTGAATTTGAACTATATTTCAACGTTTTTTGATGGTTCTGAGCCACCAAACACACTTAAAGCATGCAGAATCGACTCAGAATAGGAAAAGGAGACGTTTAGGTCAATTTTATGCATTCTGGCGTTCGTAGATACAAGAAAACTGTTAAAATTCTTCAGAAACGTCACTTTTGAAGTGTTTTCTTGTACTTTTAAGCCAATCAGATACCCTACGGGCTCGGAAAGTGCAACGAAACCATCAAATTTTAGCTAGAAACTGTATTTTTGTCGATTTTTATTGAATTTGAACTATATTTCAACGTTTTTTGATGGTTCTGAGCCACCAAACACACTTAAAGCATGCAGAATCGACTCAGAATAGGAAAAGGAGACGTTTAGGTCAATTTTATGCATTCTGGCGTTCGTAGATACAAGAAAACTGTTAAAATTCTTCAGAAACGTCACTTTTGAAGTGTTTTCTTGTACTTTTAAGCCAATCAGATACCCTACGGGCTCGGAAAGTGCAACGAAACCATCAAATTTTAGCTAGAAACTGTATTTTTGTCGATTTTTATTGAATTTGAACTATATTTCAACGTTTTTTGATGGTTCTGAGCCACCAAACACACTTAAAGCATGCAGAATCGACTCAGAATAGGAAAAGGAGACGTTTAGGTCAATTTTATGCATTCTGGCGTTCGTAGATACAAGAAAACTGTTAAAATTCTTCAGAAACGTCACTTTTGAAGTGTTTTCTTGTACTTTTAAGCCAATCAGATACCCTACGGGCTCGGAAAGTGCAACGAAACCATCAAATTTTAGCTAGAAACTGTATTTTTGTCGATTTTTATTGAATTTGAACTATATTTCAACGTTTTTTGATGGTTCTGAGCCACCAAACACACTTAAAGCATGCAGAATCGACTCAGAATAGGAAAAGGAGACGTTTAGGTCAATTTTATGCATTCTGGCGTTCGTAGATACAAGAAAACTGTTAAAATTCTTCAGAAACGTCACTTTTGAAGTGTTTTCTTGTACTTTTAAGCCAATCAGATACCCTACGGGCTCGGAAAGTGCAACGAAACCATCAAATTTTAGCTAGAAACTGTATTTTTGTCGATTTTTATTGAATTTGAACTATATTTCAACGTTTTTTGATGGTTCTGAGCCACCAAACACACTTAAAGCATGCAGAATCGACTCAGAATAGGAAAAGGAGACGTTTAGGTCAATTTTATGCATTCTGGCGTTCGTAGATACAAGAAAACTGTTAAAATTCTTCAGAAACGTCACTTTTGAAGTGTTTTCTTGTACTTTTAAGCCAATCAGATACCCTACGGGCTCGGAAAGTGCAACGAAACCATCAAATTTTAGCTAGAAACTGTATTTTTGTCGATTTTTATTGAATTTGAACTATATTTCAACGTTTTTTGATGGTTCTGAGCCACCAAACACACTTAAAGCATGCAGAATCGACTCAGAATAGGAAAAGGAGACGTTTAGGTCAATTTTATGCATTCTGGCGTTCGTAGATACAAGAAAACTGTTAAAATTCTTCAGAAACGTCACTTTTGAAGTGTTTTCTTGTACTTTTAAGCCAATCAGATACCCTACGGGCTCGGAAAGTGCAACGAAACCATCAAATTTTAGCTAGAAACTGTATTTTTGTCGATTTTTATTGAATTTGAACTATATTTCAACGTTTTTTGATGGTTCTGAGCCACCAAACACACTTAAAGCATGCAGAATCGACTCAGAATAGGAAAAGGAGACGTTTAGGTCAATTTTATGCATTCTGGCGTTCGTAGATACAAGAAAACTGTTAAAATTCTTCAGAAACGTCACTTTTGAAGTGTTTTCTTGTACTTTTAAGCCAATCAGATACCCTACGGGCTCGGAAAGTGCAACGAAACCATCAAATTTTAGCTAGAAACTGTATTTTTGTCGATTTTTATTGAATTTGAACTATATTTCAACGTTTTTTGATGGTTCTGAGCCACCAAACACACTTAAAGCATGCAGAATCGACTCAGAATAGGAAAAGGAGACGTTTAGGTCAATTTTATGCATTCTGGCGTTCGTAGATACAAGAAAACTGTTAAAATTCTTCAGAAACGTCACTTTTGAAGTATTTTCTTTTGTACTTTTAAGCCAATCAGATACCCTACGGGCTCGGAAAGTGCAACGAAACCATCAAATTTTAGCTAGAAACTGTATTTTTGTCGATTTTTATTGAATTTGAACTATATTTCAACGTTTTTTGATGGTTCTGAGCCACCAAACACACTTAAAGCATGCAGAATCGACTCAGAATAGGAAAAGGAGACGTTTAGGTCAATTTTATGCATTCTGGCGTTCGTAGATACAAGAAAACTGTTAAAATTCTTCAGAAACGTCACTTTTGAAGTGTTTTCTTGTACTTTTAAGCCAATCAGATACCCTACGGGCTCGGAAAGTGCAACGAAACCATCAAATTTTAGCTAGAAACTGTATTTTTGTCGATTTTTATTGAATTTGAACTATATTTCAACGTTTTTTGATGGTTCTGAGCCACCAAACACACTTAAAGCATGCAGAATCGACTCAGAATAGGAAAAGGAGACGTTTAGGTCAATTTTATGCATTCTGGCGTTCGTAGATACAAGAAAACTGTTAAAATTCTTCAGAAACGTCACTTTTGAAGTGTTTTCTTGTACTTTTAAGCCAATCAGATACCCTACGGGCTCGGAAAGTGCAACGAAACCATCAAATTTTAGCTAGAAACTGTATTTTTGTCGATTTTTATTGAATTTGAACTATATTTCAACGTTTTTTGATGGTTCTGAGCCACCAAACACACTTAAAGCATGCAGAATCGACTCAGAATAGGAAAAGGAGACGTTTAGGTCAATTTTATGCATTCTGGCGTTCGTAGATACAAGAAAACTGTTAAAATTCTTCAGAAACGTCACTTTTGAAGTGTTTTCTTGTACTTTTAAGCCAATCAGATACCCTACGGGCTCGGAAAGTGCAACGAAACCATCAAATTTTAGCTAGAAACTGTATTTTTGTCGATTTTTATTGAATTTGAACTATATTTCAACGTTTTTTGATGGTTCTGAGCCACCAAACACACTTAAAGCATGCAGAATCGACTCAGAATAGGAAAAGGAGACGTTTAGGTCAATTTTATGCATTCTGGCGTTCGTAGATACAAGAAAACTGTTAAAATTCTTCAGAAACGTCACTTTTGAAGTGTTTTCTTGTACTTTTAAGCCAATCAGATACCCTACGGGCTCGGAAAGTGCAACGAAACCATCAAATTTTAGCTAGAAACTGTATTTTTGTCGATTTTTATTGAATTTGAACTATATTTCAACGTTTTTTGATGGTTCTGAGCCACCAAACACACTTAAAGCATGCAGAATCGACTCAGAATAGGAAAAGGAGACGTTTAGGTCAATTTTATGCATTCTGGCGTTCGTAGATACAAGAAAACTGTTAAAATTCTTCAGAAACGTCACTTTTGAAGTGTTTTCTTGTACTTTTAAGCCAATCAGATACCCTACGGGCTCGGAAAGTGCAACGAAACCATCAAATTTTAGCTAGAAACTGTATTTTTGTCGATTTTTATTGAATTTGAACTATATTTCAACGTTTTTTGATGGTTCTGAGCCACCAAACACACTTAAAGCATGCAGAATCGACTCAGAATAGGAAAAGGAGACGTTTAGGTCAATTTTATGCATTCTGGCGTTCGTAGATACAAGAAAACTGTTAAAATTCTTCAGAAACGTCACTTTTGAAGTGTTTTCTTGTACTTTTAAGCCAATCAGATACCCTACGGGCTCGGAAAGTGCAACGAAACCATCAAATTTTAGCTAGAAACTGTATTTTTGTCGATTTTTATTGAATTTGAACTATATTTCAACGTTTTTTGATGGTTCTGAGCCACCAAACACACTTAAAGCATGCAGAATCGACTCAGAATAGGAAAAGGAGACGTTTAGGTCAATTTTATGCATTCTGGCGTTCGTAGATACAAGAAAACTGTTAAAATTCTTCAGAAACGTCACTTTTGAAGTGTTTTCTTGTACTTTTAAGCCAATCAGATACCCTACGGGCTCGGAAAGTGCAACGAAACCATCAAATTTTAGCTAGAAACTGTATTTTTGTCGATTTTTATTGAATTTGAACTATATTTCAACGTTTTTTGATGGTTCTGAGCCACCAAACACACTTAAAGCATGCAGAATCGACTCAGAATAGGAAAAGGAGACGTTTAGGTCAATTTTATGCATTCTGGCGTTCGTAGATACAAGAAAACTGTTAAAATTCTTCAGAAACGTCACTTTTGAAGTGTTTTCTTGTACTTTTAAGCCAATCAGATACCCTACGGGCTCGGAAAGTGCAACGAAACCATCAAATTTTAGCTAGAAACTGTATTTTTGTCGATTTTTATTGAATTTGAACTATATTTCAACGTTTTTTGATGGTTCTGAGCCACCAAACACACTTAAAGCATGCAGAATCGACTCAGAATAGGAAAAGGAGACGTTTAGGTCAATTTTATGCATTCTGGCGTTCGTAGATACAAGAAAACTGTTAAAATTCTTCAGAAACGTCACTTTTGAAGTGTTTTCTTGTACTTTTAAGCCAATCAGATACCCTACGGGCTCGGAAAGTGCAACGAAACCATCAAATTTTAGCTAGAAACTGTATTTTTGTCGATTTTTATTGAATTTGAACTATATTTCAACGTTTTTTGATGGTTCTGAGCCACCAAACACACTTAAAGCATGCAGAATCGACTCAGAATAGGAAAAGGAGACGTTTAGGTCAATTTTATGCATTCTGGCGTTCGTAGATACAAGAAAACTGTTAAAATTCTTCAGAAACGTCACTTTTGAAGTGTTTTCTTGTACTTTTAAGCCAATCAGATACCCTACGGGCTCGGAAAGTGCAACGAAACCATCAAATTTTAGCTAGAAACTGTATTTTTGTCGATTTTTATTGAATTTGAACTATATTTCAACGTTTTTTGATGGTTCTGAGCCACCAAACACACTTAAAGCATGCAGAATCGACTCAGAATAGGAAAAGGAGACGTTTAGGTCAATTTTATGCATTCTGGCGTTCGTAGATACAAGAAAACTGTTAAAATTCTTCAGAAACGTCACTTTTGAAGTGTTTTCTTGTACTTTTAAGCCAATCAGATACCCTACGGGCTCGGAAAGTGCAACGAAACCATCAAATTTTAGCTAGAAACTGTATTTTTGTCGATTTTTATTGAATTTGAACTATATTTCAACGTTTTTTGATGGTTCTGAGCCACCAAACACACTTAAAGCATGCAGAATCGACTCAGAATAGGAAAAGGAGACGTTTAGGTCAATTTTATGCATTCTGGCGTTCGTAGATACAAGAAAACTGTTAAAATTCTTCAGAAACGTCACTTTTGAAGTGTTTTCTTGTACTTTTAAGCCAATCAGATACCCTACGGGCTCGGAAAGTGCAACGAAACCATCAAATTTTAGCTAGAAACTGTATTTTTGTCGATTTTTATTGAATTTGAACTATATTTCAACGTTTTTTGATGGTTCTGAGCCACCAAACACACTTAAAGCATGCAGAATCGACTCAGAATAGGAAAAGGAGACGTTTAGGTCAATTTTATGCATTCTGGCGTTCGTAGATACAAGAAAACTGTTAAAATTCTTCAGAAACGTCACTTTTGAAGTGTTTTCTTGTACTTTTAAGCCAATCAGATACCCTACGGGCTCGGAAAGTGCAACGAAACCATCAAATTTTAGCTAGAAACTGTATTTTTGTCGATTTTTATTGAATTTGAACTATATTTCAACGTTTTTTGATGGTTCTGAGCCACCAAACACACTTAAAGCATGCAGAATCGACTCAGAATAGGAAAAGGAGACGTTTAGGTCAATTTTATGCATTCTGGCGTTCGTAGATACAAGAAAACTGTTAAAATTCTTCAGAAACGTCACTTTTGAAGTGTTTTCTTGTACTTTTAAGCCAATCAGATACCCTACGGGCTCGGAAAGTGCAACGAAACCATCAAATTTTAGCTAGAAACTGTATTTTTGTCGATTTTTATTGAATTTGAACTATATTTCAACGTTTTTTGATGGTTCTGAGCCACCAAACACACTTAAAGCATGCAGAATCGACTCAGAATAGGAAAAGGAGACGTTTAGGTCAATTTTATGCATTCTGGCGTTCGTAGATACAAGAAAACTGTTAAAATTCTTCAGAAACGTCACTTTTGAAGTGTTTTCTTGTACTTTTAAGCCAATCAGATACCCTACGGGCTCGGAAAGTGCAACGAAACCATCAAATTTTAGCTAGAAACTGTATTTTTGTCGATTTTTATTGAATTTGAACTATATTTCAACGTTTTTTGATGGTTCTGAGCCACCAAACACACTTAAAGCATGCAGAATCGACTCAGAATAGGAAAAGGAGACGTTTAGGTCAATTTTATGCATTCTGGCGTTGGTAGATACAAGAAAACTGTTAAAATTCTTCAGAAACGTCACTTTTGAAGTGTTTTCTTGTACTTTTAAGCCAATCAGATACCCTACGGGCTCGGAAAGTGCAACGAAACCATCAAATTTTAGCTAGAAACTGTATTTTTGTCGATTTTTATTGAATTTGAACTATATTTCAACGTTTTTTGATGGTTCTGAGCCACCAAACACACTTAAAGCATGCAGAATCGACTCAGAATAGGAAAAGGAGACGTTTAGGTCAATTTTATGCATTCTGGCGTTCGTAGATACAAGAAAACTGTTAAAATTCTTCAGAAACGTCACTTGTGAAGTGTTTTCTTGTACTTTTAAGCCAATCAGATACCCTACGGGCTCGGAAAGTGCAACGAAACCATCAAATTTTAGCTAGAAACTGTATTTTTGTCGATTTTTATTGAATTTGAACTATATTTCAACGTTTTTTGATGGTTCTGAGCCACCAAACATACTTAAAGCATGCAGAATCGACTCAGAATAGGAAAAGGAGACGTTTAGGTCAATTTTATGCATTCTGGCGTTCGTAGATACAAGAAAACTGTTAAAATTCTTCAGAAACGTCACTTTTGAAGTGTTTTCTTGTACTTTTAAGCCAATCAGATACCCTACGGGCTCGGAAAGTGCAACGAAACCATCAAATTTTAGCTAGAAACTGTATTTTTGTCGATTTTTATTGAATTTGAACTATATTTCAACGTTTTTTGATGGTTCTGAGCCACCAAACACACTTAACGCATGCAGAATCGACTCAGAATAGGAAAAGGAGACGTTTAGGTCAATTTTATGCATTCTGGCGTTCGTAGATACAAGAAAACTGTTAAAATTCTTCAGAAACGTCACTTTTGAAGTGTTTTCTTGTACTTCTAAGCCAATCAGATACCCTACGGGCTCGGAAAGTGCAACGAAACCATCAAATTTTAGCTAGAAACTGTATTTTTGTCGATTTTTATTGAATTTGAACTATATTTCAACGTTTTTTGATGGTTCTGAGCCACCAAACACACTTAAAGCATGCAGAATCGACTCAGAATAGGAAAAGGAGACGTTTAGGTCAATTTTATGCATTCTGGCGTTCGTAGATACAAGAAAACTGTTAAAATTCTTCAGAAACGTCACTTTTGAAGTGTTTTCTTGTACTTTTAAGCCAATCAGATACCCTGCGGGCTCGTAAAGTGCAACGAAACCATCAAATTTTAGCTAGAAACTGTATTTTTGTCGATTTTTATTGAATTTGAACTATATTTCAACGTTTTTTGATGGTTCTGAGCCACCAAACACACTTAAAGCATGCAGAATCGACTCAGAATAGGAAAAGGAGACGTTTAGGTCAATTTTATGCATTCTGGCGTTCGTAGATACAAGAAAACTGTTAAAATTCTTCAGAAACGTCACTTTTGAAGTGTTTTCTTGTACTTTTAAGCCAATCAGATACCCTACGGGCTCGGAAAGTGCAACGAAACCATCAAATTTTAGCTAGAAACTGTATTTTTGTCGATTTTTATTGAATTTGAACTATATTTCAACGTTTTTTGATGGTTCTGAGCCACCAAACACACTTAAAGCATGCAGAATCGACTCAGAATAGGAAAAGGAGACGTTTAGGTCAATTTTATGCATTCTGGCGTTCGTAGATACAAGAAAACTGTTAAAATTCTTCAGAAACGTCACTTTTGAAGTGTTTTCTTGTACTTTTAAGCCAATCAGAATCCCTACGGGCTCGGAAAGTGCAACGAAACCATCAAATTTTAGCTAGAAACTGTATTTTTGTCGATTTTTATTGAATTTGAACTATATTTCAACGTTTTTTGATGGTTCTGAGCCACCAAACACACTTAACGCATGCAGAATCGACTCAGAATAGGAAAAGGAGACGTTTAGGTCAATTTTATGCATTCTGGCGTTCGTAGATACAAGAAAACTGTTAAAATTCTTCAGAAACGTCACTTTTGAAGTGTTTTCTTGTACTTTTAAGCCAATCAGATACCCTACGGGCTCGGAAAGTGCAACGAAACCATCAAATTTTAGCTAGAAACTGTATTTTTGTCGATTTTTATTGAATTTGAACTATATTTCAACGTTTTTTGATGGTTCTGAGCCACCAAACACACTTAAAGCATGCAGAATCGACTCAGAATAGGAAAAGGAGACGTTTAGGTCAATTTTATGCATTCTGGCGTTCGTAGATACAAGAAAACTGTTAAAATTCTTCAGAAACGTCACTTTTGAAGTGTTTTCTTGTACTTCTAAGCCAATCAGATACCCTACGGGCTCGGAAAGTGCAACGAAACCATCAAATTTTAGCTAGAAACTGTATTTTTGTCGATTTTTATTGAATTTGAACTATATTTCAACGTTTTTTGATGGTTCTGAGCCACCAAACACACTTAAAGCATGCAGAATCGACTCAGAATAGGAAAAGGAGACGTTTAGGTCAATTTTATGCATTCTGGCGTTCGTAGATACAAGAAAACTGTTAAAATTCTTCAGAAACGTCACTTTTGAAGTGTTTTCTTGTACTTTTAAGCCAATCAGATACCCTACGGGCTCGGAAAGTGCAACGAAACCATCAAATTTTAGCTAGAAACTGTATTTTTGTCGATTTTTATTGAATTTGAACTATATTTCAACGTTTTTTGATGGTTCTGAGCCACCAAACACACTTAAAGCATGCAGAATCGACTCAGAATAGGAAAAGGAGACGTTTAGGTCAATTTTATGCATTCTGGCGTTCGTAGATACAAGAAAACTGTTAAAATTCTTCAGAAACGTCACTTTTGAAGTGTTTTCTTGTACTTTTAAGCCAATCAGATACCCTACGGGCTCGGAAAGTGCAACGAAACCATCAAATTTTAGCTAGAAACTGTATTTTTGTCGATTTTTATTGAATTTGAACTATATTTCAACGTTTTTTGATGGTTCTGAGCCACCAAACACACTTAAAGCATGCAGAATCGACTCAGAATAGGAAAAGGAGACGTTTAGGTCAATTTTATGCATTCTGGCGTTCGTAGATACAAGAAAACTGTTAAAATTCTTCAGAAACGTCACTTTTGAAGTGTTTTCTTGTACTTTTAAGCCAATCAGATACCCTACGGGCTCGGAAAGTGCAACGAAACCATCAAATTTTAGCTAGAAACTGTATTTTTGTCGATTTTTATTGAATTTGAACTATATTTCAACGTTTTTTGATGGTTCTGAGCCACCAAACACACTTAAAGCATGCAGAATCGACTCAGAATAGGAAAAGGAGACGTTTAGGTCAATTTTATGCATTCTGGCGTTCGTAGATACAAGAAAACTGTTAAAATTCTTCAGAAACGTCACTTTTGAAGTGTTTTCTTGTACTTTTAAGCCAATCAGATACCCTACGGGCTCGGAAAGTGCAACGAAACCATCAAATTTTAGCTAGAAACTGTATTTTTGTCGATTTTTATTGAATTTGAACTATATAAAAAGTTTTGATAAGTAAAAGTATTGATAAAAGTTGGTGATTTGTTTATAGGTTACGATCATTGCTATATTTTTGATGCAATTGCAATTCTGCGTTGCTACAATTGTAACGGTTTTCATCACACTTCGAAATATTGCTCAAATAAAAAATCCTGCCCAAAATGTGGTGACTATGTTGACCCAAGTCATACTCCAGCAAACTGCAAACCAGATTCTCCCAAATGCGTAAATTGTGTCAAGGCTGTAAATGAAAGGAAAGAGTTATTAGATGTGAAACATGGCGCGTGGGATTTATCCTGTCCAGTCTATCAGCGTGAGGTCGAAAAATTAAAAAAAAATATGTTACTCAAACCGTAGCAATTAAAGTCATCAGTAAATAAGGATAGTCATTTAATAAATAAAGATCCTGCATCTGGAAACGTCTCCGATAATTTCATTTCTTATTCCAATTGTTCATCTCTCCTAAACAACTGGTGCTGTTGCTACACAAATTTAGATAGTTTACCAGCGAAATATGAAGATTTAACACTAGAACGACGGAGGCGGTCATTTGACCGCTTTTAAATTTTTTTATTCTTTATATCTCTGGTTTTATAAAGTATTTCGTTATTATCCTTCGTGACAATTATTTACTTGTTCTTGATTGTATGTGGAAAAAATCGCAATTCAATAGGACTCTTCGTCACCTGTGTGGGGATATGTCTTCCTAGAAAGACGGAGTGCGGTCATTTGACCGCGGCAAAAAAATCGCTTCAAAAATTCTCGAAATAATTAAAATTACCTGATCCTCCATACTGTCAACATCTGGACACAATTTCCACTAACATGGTTGGTAATTTTCGTGGTAACTTAATTTATTTTGGCATTGCACGTGATTACATTCTTTGGTTTGGATCTTGTTCTTTTCGTGAGAGGTGTGCTTTTTCTTGGTGATTTTTACTTTGAAAATGTCGCAACATTCGGTGAGAAAATATATGACAGATTTGGAGTTACTCGCAGAATTGAATAATTCGCCTCAGGACGGATAGTGGTAATGTATATGACACAAAATTTCTGAAATATAATACTACCAGGCCTACTGAATATCAAGGGAAAAAAACAAAAATGTTCTGCTTTTGAGCACTATGCATCCTGATATAATAATTCAAGATAATGGAAAAAAGCTTCTGGACACCATACCTTATTGCAACTTTACAAAATATGGCGATGATATGGAGGACCAAGTGGATAGAAAAAATTCGTTCAAAGCCGGATCACGGACAAGTTATTTATAACATTTTAGACTTGGCTGTAATAAATGCATGGATTTTATATCAGGAAGTGATAAAGAAGAAAATAAGCAGACGAAAATTCCTCTTGAAATTGTGAAGAGAACTCGCTGCAAGTGATGTTGGGTCAGGTCAGGTCAAACTAATAAAAATGACCTACTGCCTGAGGAAAAGTTCACAGGAACAAGAAAACAATGCCATGCAACTAAATGCCGCAATAAAGCAAACCGAACGGGTGATAGATGCAAAAACACTTTATGCGGAAAATGTAAAAAAGTTACAAATTTCTTGTGTGCAAATTGCTTTGTATCATAAGTTTCATTTATGATTTCCACTTTCTAAGGTTTATGTTACTGTAATTTAGTTATTTAATTAATTTTGATAACGTATTTACGCTATTGGCCATGTTTAACTGAAAAAAAAGTACAGCGGTCAAATGACCGCAAGCCGTCCGAACAGGTATGCGTTAAACGCCGTCCTCCTAGTGTTAATTGTTGTCGTTCAGCTATACAATCCGCATATTATGGCAGTGGCCGAAACGTGGTTAACTGAAAATCATAGTGACTCACTTGTTGACATTCCTGGTTATACACTTTATAGATGTGATAGAATAGGAATGAGAGGCGGAGGAGTTTGCATATATTTAAAAAATAATGTATTTTCGCAATTTAAAGTTACTGTTATTCCTAATAACTTGCGTGGCGTTGAATGTCTTTTCTTGTCCATTACATTACGAAATTTCTCCCTTATTTGTGGTTGTGTTTATCGACCATCAAACTCGAATTTTGATAACGATAAAGAACTATTTGCTTTTCTTACTAACTTATTTCTTACATACAATAACAATATTGTTCTCGGTGATTTTAATCTTCCTGATATATCTTGGCCTCTTCATTACGATTTAAATGTATCCACATCTAGTCAACTTTTAGTCGATTTTTTAACAAATACTCATGCGGTTCAAATTGTAGAAGAATATACTCGTTATCGTGATGGGCAAAATCCTAGTCTTCTTGACCTAATTTTTGTTTCTGATTCTAATTTAGCTATTAACCTGGAATATTTACCACCTATTGGTAAATCGGATCATGTGTTCTTAAGGTTAAATTTGCAAACTGATATAAATATTGTACCCAAAAAGACATCAGTAACAAAAATTTTTCTGGAGTTTGATAGATTTGGTGCTTTATTAGATAATATAAACTGGAATGCCGAACTTTCTTCGGTGGATGTAAATGAAAACTGGTTAAGATTTAGTGCCATCATACTAAGATTGAAGGAAAAATGTTCCCGTTCGAAAACTTATATAACCAATCCTTCAAAGCCTTGGATAAATGACGAATTATTTCTGTTAGTAAAGCGAAAGAAAGCCCTCTGGCAAAAATTTAAAAGATCTAAATTGGCAGTTGATTATGTTTCACACAGACTACTCTCCAATATTTTAACTAGGAAAACCAAATGTGCTAGAATTAATTACGAAGATCATATAATTGAAAGTAATAATCCGAAAGTCTTATTTAAATATATAAGACGTGTATTGTCCACTGAAAAAAAAATAATGAGACTAAGTCGTCCTGATTGCTCATTAACTACCAGTGATCATGAAACCGCAAACTATTTGGCACAGTTTTTCTCCCAGTCATATAGCAATGCTCATCATCCATTACCATTATACAATTGCAGAATTATGGATAAGGAAGATATTAATATCAGCTTTGATACAAAATCTGTTTTTAAAAAGTTGCAAACAATTAAAGACACTGCCTGTCCTGGACCTGACAAAATACCTCCCGCTATATTAAAACATTGTAGTCGTCAGTTGTCGGTACCTTTGCATTTAATAATGGAGCAGTCGTTTAACTCATCTGCCTTACCTGAGGATTGGAAAACTGCATACATTTGCCCAGTATATAAAGAAGGTAACAAACTTGAAGTTAAAAACTATAGGCCAATTAGCCTTACGTGTCCAGCGGTTAAAATAATGGAATCCATTATTGTGGACGAGTTACAAAATTTTATGAACAAACATGCTCTGATTCCTAGTCAACAGCATGGATTCACCAAGGGCAGGTCTATCGAGTCAAATTTATTGTCTTGCCTAAATGACTGGTCATCATCTCTAGATAATTCAGAAACCTTTGACATCCTTTATTTAGATTTTTCTAAGGCATTTGACAAAGTGCCCATACATTTGCTCATTTTAAAACTGAAATCGTATGGTATTAGTGGACGACTGCTTGCGTGGATAGAGTGCTTTCTTAGTAATAGAACTTTTTCAGTAAAAGTTGATAAAAGTTTGAGTGACGTTTATAACGTACTAAGCGGAGTACCTCAAGGTTCCGTTTTAGGGCCAAAATTGTTCCTTCTCTACACAGCTGACATACCTCAATCTATTGTTTCAACTTGTGCAATGTATGCAGATGATATAAAATTATATAACACGACTATTAATGCACATATTTTACAAAATGATCTCAATAAGATTTATAAATGGAGTGAAAAGTGGGGTATTCCTCTAAACAGTAATAAATGTGTAGTGATGCATGTTGGTAAGAAAAACCCGGAATTTTGTTATAGAATAGAGGGGGAAAGCTTACGCACTGTTACAGAACACAATGATTTGGGTATCTTAATTCATAGAAATTTGTCATGGGCTAATCATGTACTAAAACAGGTTAAGAAAGCGAATAGTCGTATGTATATACTACATAAAACTTTTGCAAAATCTAATACATCTTTAATGGCTAAGTTATTCAGAATATATGTAAGACCAATTTTAGAATTTGGTTCTGTTGTGTGGTTTCCTGACAGAATGCAGGATATGAGAAGTTATGAAAATGTACAGCGAAGATATACGAGATGGTGCTATGGTTTTAGAAGACCTAGCTACGAAAACCGTTTAATTTTAATGAAACTTCCTTCACTCATGGACAGAAAGAAAAGAGGAGATTTAATATACTGTTTCAAGATTTTGCAAATGGGAAAAGAAGGGGAAAACTATTTTACTATAAGGCAAGATGTGAGATTACGTGGACACCGATTAACATTAGTCGTACCTCGTTGTAAAACAAATATCAGGAAAAACTTCTTCTCCACCCGCATAATCAAAGATTGGAATAAATTGCCAGATGAAATTATAAAGTCTGAAAGTGTAAACGTATTTAAAAATCGCATTGATAAATTTTATTCTTGGTAATACAGAATATTGAAATCTAAAGAGTATAATAGCTTCTACGAGCTCTACTCTATACAAACTAATATTAATAATAATAATAATAATAATAATTTCAACGTTTTTTGATGGTTCTGAGCCACCAAACACACTTAAAGCATGCAGAATCGACTCAGAATAGGAAAAGGAGACGTTTAGGTCAATTTTATGCATTCTGGCGTTCGTAGATACAAGAAAACTGTTAAAATTCTTCAGAAACGTCACTTTTGAAGTGTTTTCTTGTACTTTTAAGCCAATCAGATACCCTACGGGCTCGGAAAGTGCAACGAAACCATCAAATTTTAGCTAGAAACTGTATTTTTGTCGATTTTTATTGAATTTGAACTATATTTCAACGTTTTTTGATGGTTCTGAGCCACCAAACACACTTAAAGCATGCAGAATCGGCTCAGAATAGGAAAAGGAGACGTTTAGGTCAATTTTATGCATTCTGGCGTTCGTAGATACAAGAAAACTGTTAAAATTCTTCAGAAACGTCACTTTTGAAGTGTTTTCTTGTACTTTTAAGCCAATCAGATACCCTACGGGCTCGGAAAGTGCAACGAAACCATCAAATTTTAGCTAGAAACTGTATTTTTGTCGATTTTTATTGAATTTGAACTATATTTCAACGTTTTTTGATGGTTCTGAGCCACCAAACACACTTAAAGCATGCAGAATCGACTCAGAATAGGAAAAGGAGACGTTTAGGTCAATTTTATGCATTCTGGCGTTCGTAGATACAAGAAAACTGTTAAAATTCTTCAGAAACGTCACTTTTGAAGTGTTTTCTTGTACTTTTAAGCCAATCAGATACCCTACGGGCTCGGAAAGTGCAACGAAACCATCAAATTTTAGCTAGAAACTGTATTTTTGTCGATTTTTATTGAATTTGAACTATATTTCAACGTTTTTTGATGGTTCTGAGCCACCAAACACACTTAAAGCATGCAGAATCGACTCAGAATAGGAAAAGGAGACGTTTAGGTCAATTTTATGCATTCTGGCGTTCGTAGATACAAGAAAACTGTTAAAATTCTTCAGAAACGTCACTTTTGAAGTGTTTTCTTGTACTTTTAAGCCAATCAGATACCCTACGGGCTCGGAAAGTGCAACGAAACCATCAATTTTAGCTAGAAACTGAATTTTTGTCGATTTTTATTGAATTTGAACTATATTTCAACGTTTTTTGATGGTTCTGAGCCACCAAACACACTTAAAGCATGCAGAATCGACTCAGAATAGGAAAAGGAGACGTTTAGGTCAATTTTATGCATTCTGGCGTTCGTAGATACAAGAAAACTGTTAAAATTCTTCAGAAACGTCACTTTTGAAGTGTTTTCTTGTACTTTTAAGCCAATCAGATACCCTACGGGCTCGGAAAGTGCAACGAAACCATCAAATTTTAGCTAGAAACTGTATTTTTGTCGATTTTTATTGAATTTGAACTATATTTCAACGTTTTTTGATGGTTCTGAGCCACCAAACACACTTAAAGCATGCAGAATCGACTCAGAATAGGAAAAGGAGACGTTTAGGTCAATTTTATGCATTCTGGCGTTCGTAGATACAAGAAAACTGTTAAAATTCTTCAGAAACGTCACTTTTGAAGTGTTTTCTTGTACTTTTAAGCCAATCAGATACCCTACGGGCTCGGAAAGTGCAACGAAACCATCAAATTTTAGCTAGAAACTGTATTTTTGTCGATTTTTATTGAATTTGAACTATATTTCAACGTTTTTTGATGGTTCTGAGCCACCAAACACACTTAAAGCATGCAGAATCGACTCAGAATAGGAAAAGGAGACGTTTAGGTCAATTTTATGCATTCTGGCGTTCGTAGATACAAGAAAACTGTTAAAATTCTTCAGAAACGTCACTTTTGAAGTGTTTTCTTGTACTTTTAAGCCAATCAGATAACCTACGGGCTCGGAAAGTGCAACGAAACCATCAAATTTTAGCTAGAAACTGTATTTTTGTCGATTTTTATTGTATTTGAACTATATTTCAACGTTTTTTGATGGTTCTGAGCCACCAAACACACTTAAAGCATGCAGAATCGACTCAGAATAGGAAAAGGAGACGTTTAGGTCAATTTTATGCATTCTGGCGTTCGTAGATACAAGAAAACTGTTAAAATTCTTCAGAAACGTCACTTTTGAAGTGTTTTCTTGTACTTTTAAGCCAATCAGATACCCTACGGGCTCGGAAAGTGCAACGAAACCATCAAATTTTAGCTAGAAACTGTATTTTTGTCGATTTTTATTGAATTTGAACTATATTTCAACGTTTTTTGATGGTTCTGAGCCACCAAACACACTTAAAGCATGCAGAATCGACTCAGAATAGGAAAAGGAGACGTTTAGGTCAATTTTATGCATTCTGGCGTTCGTAGATACAAGAAAACTGTTAAAATTCTTCAGAAACGTCACTTTTGAAGTGTTTTCTTGTACTTTTAAGCCAATCAGATACCCTACGGGCTCGGAAAGTGCAACGAAACCATCAAATTTTAGCTAGAAACTGTATTTTTGTCGATTTTTATTGAATTTGAACTATATTTCAACGTTTTTTGATGGTTCTGAGCCACCAAACACACTTAAAGCATGCAGAATCGACGCAGAATAGGAAAAGGAGACGTTTAGGTCAATTTTATGCATTCTGGCGTTCGTAGATACAAGAAAACTGTTAAAATTCTTCAGAAACGTCACTTTTGAAGTGTTTTCTTGTACTTTTAAGCCAATCAGATACCCTACGGGCTCGGAAAGTGCAACGAAACCATCAAATTTTAGCTAGAAACTGTATTTTTGTCGATTTTTATTGAATTTGAACTATATTTCAACGTTTTTCGATGGTTCTGAGCCACCAAACACACTTAAAGCATGCAGAATCGACTCAGAATAGGAAAAGGAGACGTTTAGGTCAATTTTATGCATTCTGGCGTTCGTAGATACAAGAAAACTGTTAAAATTCTTCAGAAACGTCACTTTTGAAGTGTTTTCTTGTACTTTTAAGCCAATCAGATACCCTACGGGCTCGGAAAGTGCAACGAAACCATCAAATTTTAGCTAGAAACTGTATTTTTGTCGATTTTTATTGAATTTGAACTATATTTCAACGTTTTTTGATGGTTCTGAGCCACCAAACACACTTAAAGCATGCAGAATCGACTCAGAATAGGAAAAGGAGACGTTTAGGTCAATTTTATGCATTCTGGCGTTCGTAGATACAAGAAAACTGTTAAAATTCTTCAGAAACGTCACTTTTGAAGTGTTTTCTTGTACTTTAAGAGTACAAGAAAACTCGGAAAGTGCAACGAAACCATCAAATTTTAGCTAGAAACTGTATTTTTGTCGATTTTTATTGAATTTGAACTATATTTCAACGTTTTTTGATGGTTCTGAGCCACCAAACACTCTTAAAGCATGCAGAATCGACTCAGAATAGGAGAAGGAGACGTTTAGGTCAATTTTATGCATTCTGGCGTTCGTAGATACAAGAAAACTGTTAAAATTCTTCAGAAACGTCACTTTTGAAGTGTTTTCTTGTACTTTTAAGCCAATCAGATACCCAACGGGCTCGGAAAGTGCAACGAAACCATCAAATTTTAGCTAGAAACTGTATTTTTGTCGATTTTTATTGAATTTGAACTATATTTCAACGTTTTTTGATGGTTCTGAGCCACCAAACACACTTAAAGCATGCAGAATCGACTCAGAATAGGAAAAGGAGACGTTTAGGTCAATTTTATGCATTCTGGCGTTCGTAGATACAAGAAAACTGTTAAAATTCTTCAGAAACGTCACTTTTGAAGTGTTTTCTTGTACTTTTAAGCCAATCAGATACCCTACGGGCTCGGAAAGTGCAACGAAACCATCAAATTTTAGCTAGAAACTGTATTTTTGTCGATTTTTATTGAATTTGAACTATATTTCAACGTTTTTTGATGGTTCTGAGCCACCAAACACACTTAAAGCATGCAGAATCGACTCAGAATAGGAAAAGGAGACGTTTAGGTCAATTTTATGCATTCTGGCGTTCGTAGATACAAGAAAACTGTTAAAATTCTTCAGAAACGTCACTTTTGAAGTGATTTCTTGTACTTTTAAGCCAATCAGATACCCTACGGGCTCGGAAAGTGCAACGAAACCATCAAATTTTAGCTAGAAACTGTATTTTTGTCGATTTTTATTGAATTTGAACTATATTTCAAAGTTTTTTGATGGTTCTGAGCCACCAAACACACTTAAAGCTTGCAGAATCGACTCAGAATAGGAAAAGGAGACGTTTAGGTCAATTTTATGCATTCTGGCGTTCGTAGATACAAGAAAACTGTTAAAATTCTTCAGAAACGTCACTTTTGAAGTGTTTTCTTGTACTTTTAAGCCAATCAGATACCCTACGGGCTCGGAAAGTGCAACGAAACCATCAAATTTTAGCTAGAAACTGTATTTTTGTCGATTTTTATTGAATTTGAACTATATTTCAACGTTTTTTGACGGTTCTGAGCCACCAAACACACTTAAAGCATGCAGAATTGACTCAGAATAGGAAAAGGAGACGTTTAGGTCAATTTTATGCATTCTGGCGTTCGTAGATACAAGAAAACTGTTAAAATTCTTCAGAAACGTCACTTTTGAAGTGTTTTCTTGTACTTTTAAGCCAATCAGATACCCAACGGGCTCGGAAAGTGCAACGAAACCATCAAATTTTAGCTAGAAACTGTATTTTTGTCGATTTTTATTGAATTTGAACTATATTTCAACGTTTTTTGATGGTTCTGAGCCACCAAACACACTTAAAGCATGCAGAATCGACTCAGAATAGGAAAAGGAGACGTTTAGGTCAATTTTATGCATTCTGGCGTTCGTAGATACAAGAAAACTGTTAAAATTCTTCAGAAACGTCACTTTTGAAGTGTTTTCTTGTACTTTTAAGCCAATCAGATACCCTACGGGCTCGGAAAGTGCAACGAAACCATCAAATTTTAGCTAGAAACTGTATTTTTGTCGATTTTTATTGAATTTGAACTATATTTCAACGTTTTTTGATGGTTCTGAGCCACCAAACACACTTAAAGCATGCAGAATCGACTCAGAATAGGAAAAGGAGACGTTTAGGTCAATTTTATGCATTCTGGCGTTCGTAGATACAAGAAAACTGTTAAAATTCTTCAGAAACGTTACTTTTGAAGTGTTTTCTTGTACTTTTAAGCCAATCAGATACCCTACTGGCTCGGAAAGTGCAACGAAACCATCAAATTTTAGCTAGAAACTGTATTTTTGTCGATTTTTATTGAATTTGAACTATATTTCAACGTTTTTTGATGGTTCTGAGCCACCAAACACACTTAAAGCATGCAGAATCGACTCAGAATAGGAAAAGGAGACGTTTAGGTCAATTTTATGCATTCTGGCGTTCGTAGATACAAGAAAACTGTTAAAATTCTTCAGAAACGTCACTTTTGAAGTGTTTTCTTGTACTTTTAAGCCAATCAGATACCCCACGGGCTCGGAAAGTGCAACGAAACCATCAAATTTTAGCTAGAAACTGTATTTTTGTCGATTTTTATTGAATTTGAACTATATTTCAACGTTTTTTGATGGTTCTGAGCCACCAAACACACCTAAAGCATGCAGAATCGACTCAGAATAGGAAAAGGACACGTTTAGGTCAATTTTATGCATTCTGGCGTTCGTAGATACAAGAAAACTGTTAAAATTCTTCAGAAACGTCACTTTTGAAGTGTTTTCTTGTACTTTTAAGCCAATCAGATACCCTACGGGCTCGGAAAGTGCAACGAAACCATCAAATTTTAGCTAGAAACTGTATTTTTGTCGATTTTTATTGAATTTGAACTATATTTCAACGTTTTTTGATGGTTCTGAGCCACCAAACACACTTAAAGCATGCAGAATCGACTCAGAATAGGAAAAGGAGACGTTTAGGTCAATTTTATGCATTCTGGCGTTCGTAGATACAAGAAAACTGTTAAAATTCTTCAGAAACGTCACTTTTGAAGTGTTTTCTTGTACTTTTAAGCCAATCAGATACCCTACGGGCTCGGAAAGTGCAACGAAACCATCAAATTTTAGCTAGAAACTGTATTTTTGTCGATTTTTATTGAATTTGAACTATATTTCAACGTTTTTTGATGGTTCTGAGCCACCAAACACACTTAAAGCATGCAGAATCGACTCAGAATAGGAAAAGGAGACGTTTAGGTCAATTTTATGCATTCTGGCGTTCGTAGATACAAGAAAACTGTTAAAATTCTTCAGAAACGTCACTTTTGAAGTGTTTTCTTGTACTTTTAAGCCAATCAGATACCCTACGGTCTCGGAAAGTGCAACGAAACCATCAAATTTTAGCTAGAAACTGTATTTTTGTCGATTTTTATTGAATTTGAACTATATTTCAACGTTTTTTGATGGTTCTGAGCCACCAAACACACTTAAAGCATGCAGAATCGACTCAGAATAGAAAAAAGGAGACGTTTAGGTCAATTTTATGCATTCTGGCGTTCGTAGATACAAGAAAACTGTTAAAATTCTTCAGAAACGTCACTTTTGAAGTGTTTTCTTGTACTTTTAAGCCAATCAGATACCCTACGGGCTCGGAAAGTGCAACGAAACCATCAAATTTTAGCTAGAAACTGTATTTTTGTCGATTTTTATTGAATTTGAACTATATTTCAACGTTTTTTGATGGTTCTGAGCCACCAAACACTCTTAAAGCATGCAGAATCGACTCACAATAGGAAAAGGAGATGTTTAGGTCAATTTTATGCATTCTGGCGTTCGTAGATACAAGAAAACTGTTAAAATTCTTCAGAAACGTCACTTTTGAAGTGTTTTCTTGTACTTTTAAGCCAATCAGATACCCTACGGGCTCGGAAAGTGCAACGAAACCATCAAATTTTAGCTAGAAACTGTATTTTTGTCGATTTTTATTGAATTTGAACTATATTTCTACGTTTTTTGATGGTTCTGAGCCACCAAACACACTTAAAGCATGCAGAATCGACTCAGAATAGGAAAAGGAGACGTTTAGGTCAATTTTATGCATTCTGGCGTTCGTAGATACAAGAAAACTGTTAAAATTCTTCAGAAACGTCACTTTTGAAGTGTTTTCTTGTACTTTTAAGCCAATCAGATACCCCACGGGCTCGGAAAGTGCAATGAAACCATCAAATTTTAGCTAGAAACTGTATTTTTGTCGATTTTTATTGAATTTGAACTATATTTCAACGTTTTTTGATGGTTCTGAGCCACCAAACACACTTAAAGCATGCAGAATCGACTCAGAATAGGAAAAGGAGACGTTTAGGTCAATTTTATGCATTCTGGCGTTCGTAGATACAAGAAAACTGTTAAAATTCTTCAGAAACGTCACTTTTGAAGTGATTTCTTGTACTTTTAAGCCAATCAGATACCCTACGGGCTCGGAAAGTGCAACGAAACCATCAAATTTTAGCTAGAAACTGTATTTTTGTCGATTTTTATTGAATTTGAACTATATTTCAACGTTTTTTGATGGTTCTGAGCCACCAAACACACTTAAAGCTTGCAGAATCGACTCAGAATAGGAAAAGGAGACGTTTAGGTCAATTTTATGCATTCTGGCGTTCGTAGATACAAGAAAACTGTTAAAATTCTTCAGAAACGTCACTTTTGAAGTGTTTTCTTGTACTTTTAAGCCAATCAGATACCCTACGGGCTCGGAAAGTGCAACGAAACCATCAAATTTTAGCTAGAAACTGTATTTTTGTCGATTTTTATTGAATTTGAACTATATTTCAACGTTTTTTGACGGTTCTGAGCCACCAAACACACTTAAAGCATGCAGAATAGACTCAGAATAGGAAAAGGAGACGTTTAGGTCAATTTTATGCATTCTGGCGTTCGTAGATACAAGAAAACTGTTAAAATTCTTCAGAAACGTCACTTTTGAAGTGTTTTCTTGTACTTTTAAGCCAATCAGATACCCAACGGGCTCGGAAAGTGCAACGAAACCATCAAATTTTAGCTAGAAACTGTATTTTTGTCGATTTTTATTGAATTTGAACTATATTTCAACGTTTTTTGATGGTTCTGAGCCACCAAACACACTTAAAGCATGCAGAATCGACTCAGAATAGGAAAAGGAGACGTTTAGGTCAATTTTATGCATTCTGGCGTTCGTAGATACAAGAAAACTGTTAAAATTCTTCAGAAACGTCACTTTTGAAGTGTTTTCTTGTACTTTTAAGCCAATCAGATACCCTACGGGCTCGGAAAGTGCAACGAAACCATCAAATTTTAGCTAGAAACTGTATTTTTGTCGATTTTTATTGAATTTGAACTATATTTCAACGTTTTTTGATGGTTCTGAGCCACCAAACACACCTAAAGCATGCAGAATCGACTCAGAATAGGAAAAGGAGACGTTTAGGTCAATTTTATGCATTCTGGCATTCGTAGATACAAGAAAACTGTTAAAATTCTTCAGAAACGTCACTTTTGAAGTGTTTTCTTGTACTTTTAAGCCAATCAGATACCCTACGGGCTCGGAAAGTGCAACGAAACCATCAAATTTTAGCTAGAAACTGTATTTTTGTCGATTTTTATTGAATTTGAACTATATTTCAACGTTTTTTGATGGTTCTGAGCCACCAAACACACTTAAAGCATGCAGAATCGACTCAGAATAGGAAAAGGAGACGTTTAGGTCAATTTTATGCATTCTGGCGTTCGTAGATACAAGAAAACTGTTAAAATTCTTCAGAAACGTCACTTTTGAAGTGTTTTCTTGTACTTTTAAGCCAATCAGATACCCTACGGGCTCGGAAAGTGCAACGAAACCATCAAATTTTAGCTAGAAACTGTATTTTTGTCGATTTTTATTGAATTTGAACTATATTTCAACGTTTTTTGATGGTTCTGAGCCACCAAACACACTTAAAGCATGCAGAATCGACTCAGAATAGGAAAAGGAGACGTTTAGGTCAATTTTATGCATTCTGGCGTTCGTAGATACAAGAAAACTGTTAAAATTCTTCAGAAACGTCACTTTTGAAGTGTTTTCTTGTACTTTTAAGCCAATCAGATACCCTACGGGCTCGGAAAGTGCAACGAAACCATCAAATTTTAGCTAGAAACTGTATTTTTGTCGATTTTTATTGAATTTGAACTACATATATTTCAACGTTTTTTGATGGTTCTGAGCAACCAAACACACTTAAAGCATGCAGAATCGACTCAGAATAGGAAAAGGAGACGTTTAGGTCAATTTTATGCATTCTGGCGTTCGTAGATACAAGAAAACTGTTAAAATTCTTCAGAAACGTCACTTTTGAAGTGTTTTCTTGTACTTTTAAGCCAATCAGATACCCTACGGGCTCGGAAAGTGCAACGAAACCATCAAATTTTAGCTAGAAACTGTATTTTTGTCGATTTTTATTGAATTTGAACTATATTTCAACGTTTTTTGATGGTTCTGAGCCACCAAACACACTTAAAGCATGCAGAATCGACTCAGAATAGGAAAAGGAGACGTTTAGGTCAATTTTATGCATTCTGGCGTTCGTAGATACAAGAAAACTGTTAAAATTCTTCAGAAACGTCACTTTTGAAGTGTTTTCTTGTACTTTTAAGCCAATCAGAAACCCTACGGGCTCGGAAAGTGCAACGAAACCATCAAATTTTAGCTAGAAACTGTATTTTTGTCGATTTTTATTGAATTTGAACTATATTTCAACGTTTTTTGATGGTTCTGAGCCACCAAACACACTTAAAGCATGCAGAATCGACTCAGAATAGGAAAAGGAGACGTTTAGGTCAATTTTATGCATTCTGGCGTTCGTAGATACAAGAAAACTGTTAAAATTCTTCAGAAACGTCACTTTTGAAGTGTTTTCTTGTACTTTTAAGCCAATCAGATACCCTACGGGCTCGGAAAGTGCAACGAAACCATCAAATTTTAGCTAGAAACTGTATTTTTGTCGATTTTTATTGAATTTGAACTATATTTCAACGTTTTTTGATGGTTCTGAGCCACCAAACACACTTAAAGCATGCAGAATCGACTCAGAATAGGAAAAGGAGACGTTTAGGTCAATTTTATGCATTCTGGCGTTCGTAGATACAAGAAAACTGTTAAAATTCTTCAGAAACGTCACTTTTGAAGTGTTTTCTTGTACTTTTAAGCCAATCAGATACCCTACGGGCTCGGAAAGTGCAACGAAACCATCAAATTTTAGCAAGAAACTGTATTTTTATCGATTTTTATTGAATTTGAACTATATTTCAACGTTTTTTGATGGTTCTGAGCCACCAAACACACTTAAAGCATGCAGAATCGACTCAGAATAGGAAAAGGAGACGTTTAGGTCAATTTTATGCATTCTGGCGTTCGTAGATACAAGAAAACTGTTAAAATTCTTCAGAAACGTCACTTTTGAAGTGTTTTCTTGTACTTTTAAGCCAATCAGATACCCTACGGGCTCGGAAAGTGCAACGAAACCATCAAATTTTAGCTAGAAACTGTATTTTTGTCGATTTTTATTGAATTTGAACTATATTTCAACGTTTTTTGATGGTTCTGAGCCACCAAACACACTTAAAGCATGCAGAATCGACTCAGAATAGGAAAAGGAGACGTTTAGGTCAATTTTATGCATTCTGGCGTTCGTAGATACAAGAAAACTGTTAAAATTCTTCAGAAACGTCACTTTTGAAGTGTTTTCTTGTACTTTTAAGCCAATCAGATACCCTACGGGCTCAGAAAGTGCAACGAAACCATCAAATTTTAGCTAGAAACTGTATTTTTGTCAATTTTAATTGAATTTGAACTATATTTCAACGTTTTTTGATGGTTCTGAGCCACCAAACACACTTAAAGCATGCAGAATCGACTCAGAATAGGAAAAGGAGACGTTTAGGTCAATTTTATGCATTCTGGCGTTCGTAGATACAAGAAAACTGTTAAAATTCTTCAGAAACGTCACTTTTGAAGTGTTTTCTTGTACTTTTAAGCCAATCAGATACCCTACGGGCTCGGAAAGTGAAACGAAACCATCAAATTTTAGCTAGAAACTGTATTTTTGTCGATTTTTATTGAATTTGAACTATATTTCAACGTTTTTTGATGGTTCTGAGCCACCAAACACACTTAAAGCATGCAGAATCGACTCAGAATAGGAAAAGGAGACGTTTAGGTCAATTTTATGCATTCTGGCGTTCGTAGATACAAGAAAACTGTTAAAATTCTTCAGAAACGTCACTTTTGAAGTGTTTTCTTGTACTTTTAAGCCAATCAGATACCCTACGGGCTCGGAAAGTGCAACGAAACCATCAAATTTTAGCTAGAAACTGTATTTTTGTCGATTTTTATTGAATTTGAACTATATTTCAACGTTTTTTGATGGTTCTGAGCCACCAAACACACTTAAAGCATGCAGAATCGACTCAGAATAGGAAAAGGAGACGTTTAGGTCAATTTTATGCATTCTGGCGTTCGTAGATACAAGAAAACTGTTAAAATTCTTCAGAAACGTCACTTTTGAAGTGTTTCCTTGTACTTTTAAGCCAATCAGATACCCTACGGGCTCGGAAAGTGCAACGAAACCATCAAATTTTAGCTAGAAACTGTATTTTTGTCGATTTTTATTGAATTTGAACTATATTTCAACGTTTTTTGATGGTTCTGAGCCATCAAACACACTTAAAGCATGCAGAATCGACTCAGAATAGGAAAAGGAGACGTTTAGGTCAATTTTATGCATTCTGGCGTTCGTAGATACAAGAAAACTGTTAAAATTCTTCAGAAACGTCACTTTTGAAGTGTTTTCTTGTACTTTTAAGCCAATCAGATACCCTACGGGCTCGGAAAGTGCAACGAAACCATCAAATTTTAGCTAGAAACTGTATTTTTGTCGATTTTTATTGAATTTGAACTATATTTCAACGTTTTTTGATGGTTCTGAGCCACCAAACACACTTAAAGCATGCAGAATCGACTCAGAATAGGAAAAGGAGACGTTTAGGTCAATTTTATGCATTCTGGCGTTCGTAGATACAAGAAAACTGTTAAAATTCTTTAGAAACGTCACTTTTGAAGTGTTTTCTTGTACTTTTAAGCCAATCAGATACCCTACAGGCTCGGAAAGTGCAACGAAACCATCAAATTTTAGCTAGAAACTGTATTTTTGTCGATTTTTATTGAATTTGAACTATATTTCAACGTTTTTTGATGGTTCTGAGCCACCAAACACACTTAAAGCATGCAGAATCGACTCAGAATAGGAAAAGGAGACGTTTAGGTCAATTTTATGCATTCTGGCGTTCGTAGATACAAGAAAACTGTTAAAATTCTTCAGAAACGTCACTTTTGAAGTGTTTTCTTGTACTTTTAAGCCAATCAGATACCCTACGGGCTCGGAAAGTGCAACGAAACCATCAAATTTTAGCTAGAAACTGTATTTTTGTCGATTTTTATTGAATTTGAACTATATTTCAACGTTTTTTGATGGTTCTGAGCCACCAAACACACTTAAAGCATGCAGAATCGACTCAGAATAGGAAAAGGAGACGTTTAGGTCAATTTTATGCACTCTGGCGTTCGTAGATACAAGAAAACTGTTAAAATTCTTCAGAAACGTCACTTTTGAAGTGTTTTCTTGTACTTTTAAGCCAATCAGATACCCAACGGGCTCGGAAAGTGCAACGAAACCAACAAATTTTAGCTAGAAACTGTATTTTTGTCGATTTTTATTGAATTTGAACTATATTTCAACGTTTTTTGATGGTTCTGAGCCACCAAACACACTTAAAGCATGCAGAATCGACTCAGAATAGGAAAAGGAGACGTTTAGGTCAATTTTATGCATTCTGGCGTTCGTAGATACAAGAAAACTGTTAAAATTCTTCAGAAACGTCACTTTTGAAGTGTTTTCTTGTACTTTTAAGCCAATCAGATACCCTACGGGCTCGGAAAGTGCAACGAAACCATCAAATTTTAGCTAGAAACTGTATTTTTATCGATTTTTATTGAATTTGAACTATATTTCAACGTTTTTTGATGGTTCTGAGCCACCAAACACACTTAAAGCATGCAGAATCGACTCAGAATAGGAAAAGGAGACGTTTAGGTCAATTTTATGCATTCTAGCGTTCGTAGATACAAGAAAACTGTTAAAATTCTTCAGAAACGTCACTTTTGAAGTGTTTTCTTGTACTTTTAAGCCAATCAGATACCCTACGGGCTCGGAAAGTGCAACGAAACCATCAAATTTTAGCTAGAAACTGTATTTTTGTCGATTTTTATTGAATTTGAACTAGATTTCAACGTTTTTTGATGGTTCTGAGCCACCAAACACACTTAAAGCATGCAGAATCGACTCAGAATTGGTAAAGGAGACGTTTAGGTCAATTTTATGCATTCTGGCGTTCGTAGATACAAGAAAACTGTTAAAATTCTTCAGAAACGTCACTTTTGAAGTGTTTTCTTGTACTTTTAAGCCAATCAGATACCCTACGGGCTCGGAAAGTGCAACGAAACCATCAAATTTTAGCTAGAAACTGTATTTTTGTCGATTTTTATTGAATTTGAACTAGATTTCAACGTTTTTTGATGGTTCTGAGCCACCAAACACACTTAAAGCATGCAGAATCGACTCAGAATTGGAAAAGGAGACGTTTAGGTCAATTTTATGCATTCTGGCGTTCGTAGATACAAGAAAACTGTTAAAATTCTTCAGAAACGTCACTTTTGAAGTGTTTTCTTGTACTTTTAAGCCAATCAGATACCCTACGGGCTTGGAAAGTGCAACGAAACCATCAAATTTTAGCTAGAAACTGTATTTTTGTCGATTTTTATTGAATTTGAACTATATTTCAACGTTTTTTGATGGTTCTGAGCCACCAAACACACTTAAAGCATGCAGAATCGACTCAGAATAGGAAAAGGAGACGTTTAGGTCAATTTTATGCATTCTGGCGTTCGTAGACACAAGAAAACTGTTAAAATTCTTCAGAAACGTCACTTTTGAAGTGTTTTCTTGTACTTTTAAGCCAATCAGAAACCCAACGGGCTCGGAAAGTGCAACGAAACCATCAAATTTTAGCTAGAAACTGTATTTTTGTCGATTTTTATTGAATTTGAACTATATTTCAACGTTTTTTGATGGTTCTGAGCCACCAAACACACTTAAAGCATGCAGAATCGACTCAGAATAGGAAAAGGAGACGTTTAGGTCAATTTTATGCATTCTGGCGTTCGTAGATACAAGAAAACTGTTAAAATTCTTCAGAAACGTCACTTTTGAAGTGTTTTCTTGTACTTTTAAGCCAATCAGATACCCTACGGGCTCGGAAAGTGCAACGAAACCATCAAATTTTAGCTAGAAACTGTATTTTTGTCGATTTTTATTGAATTTGAACTATATTTCAACGTTTTTTGATGGTTCTGAGCCACCAAACACACTTAAAGCATGCAGAATCGACTCAGAATAGGAAAAGGAGACGTTTAGATCAATTTTATGCATTCTGGCGTTCGTAGATACAAGAAAACTGTTAAAATTCTTCAGAAACGTCACTTTTGAAGTGTTTTCTTGTACTTTTAAGCCAATCAGATACCCTACGGGCTCGGAAAGTGCAACGAAACCATCAAATTTTAGCTAGAAACTGTATTTTTGTCGATTTTTATTGAATTTGAACTATATTTCAACGTTTTTTGATGGTTCTGAGCCACCAAACACACTTAAAGCATGTAGAATCGACTCAGAATAGGAAAAGGAGACGTTTAGGTCAATTTTATGCATTCTGGCGTTCGTAGATACAAGAAAACTGTTAAAATTCTTCAGAAACGTCACTTTTGAAGTGTTTTCTTGTACTTTTAAGCCAATCAGATACCCTACGGGCTCGGAAAGTGCAACGAAACCATCAAATTTTAGCTAGAAACTGTATTTTTGTCGATTTTTATTGAATTTGAACTATATTTCAACGTTTTTTGATGGTTCTGAGCCACCAAACACACTTAAAGCATGCAGAATCGACTCAGAATAGGAAAAGGAGACGTTTAGGTCAATTTTATGCATTCTGGCGTTCGTAGATACAAGAAAACTGTTAAAATTCTTCAGAAACGTCACTTTTGAAGTGTTTCCTTGTACTTTTAAGCCAATCAGATACCCTACGGGCTCGGAAAGTGCAACGAAACCATCAAATTTTAGCTAGAAACTGTATTTTTGTCGATTTTTATTGAATTTGAACTATATTTCAACGTTTTTTGATGGTTCTGAGCCACCAAACACACTTAAAGCATGCAGAATCGACTCAGAATAGGAAAAGGAGACGTTTAGGTCAATTTTATGCATTCTGGCGTTCGTAGATACAAGAAAACTGTTAAAATTCTTCAGAAACGTCACTTTTGAAGTGTTTTCTTGTACTTTTAAGCCAATCAGATACCCTACGGGCTCGGAAAGTGCAACGAAACCATCAAATTTTAGCTAGAAACTGTATTTTTGTCGATTTTTATTGAATTTGAACTATATTTCAACGTTTTTGATGGTTCTGAGCCACCAAACACACTTAAAGCATGCAGAATCGACTCAGAATAGGAAAAGGAGACGTTTAGGTCAATTTTATGCATTCTGGCGTTCGTAGATACAAGAAAACTGTTTAAAATTCTTCAGAAACGTCACTTTTGAAGTGTTTTCTTGTACTTTTAAGCCAATCAGATACCCTACGGGCTCGGAAAGTGCAACGAAACCATCAAATTTTAGCTAGAAACTGTATTTTTGTCGATTTTTATTGAATTTGAACTATATTTCAACGTTTTTTGATGGTTCTGAGCCACCAAACACACTTAAAGCATGCAGAATCGACTCAGAATAGGAAAAGGAGACGTTTAGGTCAATTTTATGCATTCTGGCGTTCGTAGATACAAGAAAACTGTTAAAATTCTTCAGAAACGTCACTTTTGAAGTGTTTTCTTGTACTTTTAAGCCAATCAGATACCCTACGGGCTCGGAAAGTGCAACGAAACCATCAAATTTTAGCCAGAAACTGTATTTTTGTCGATTTTTATTGAATTTGAACTATATTTCAACGTTTTTTGATGGTTCTGAGCCACCAAACACACTTAAAGCATGCAGAATCGACTCAGAATAGGAAAAGGAGACGTTTAGGTCAATTTTATGCATTCTGGCGTTCGTAGATACAAGAAAACTGTTAAAATTCTTCAGAAACGTCACTTTTGAAGTGTTTTCTTGTACTTTTAAGCCAATCAGATACCCTACGGGCTCGGAAAGTGCAACGTAACCATCAAATTTTAGCTAGAAACTGTATTTTTGTCGATTTTTATTGAATTTGAACTATATTTCAACGTTTTTTGATGGTTCTGAGCCACCAAACACACTTAAAGCATGCAGAATCGATTCAGAATAGGAAAAGGAGACGTTTAGGTCAATTTTATGCATTCTGGCGTTCGTAGATACAAGAAAACTGTTAAAATTCTTCAGAAACGTCACTTTTGAAGTGTTTTCTTGTACTTTTAAGCAAATCAGATACCCAACGGGCTCGGAAAGTGCAACGAAACCATCAAATTTTAGCTAGAAACTGTATTTTTGTCGATTTTTATTGAATTTGAACTACATTTCAACGTTTTTTGATGGTTCTGAGCCACCAAACACACTTAAAGCATGCAGAATCGACTCAGAATAGGAAAAGGAGACGTTTAGGTCAATTTTATGCATTCTGGCGTTCGTAGATACAAGAAAACTGTTAAAATTCTTCAGAAACGTCACTTTTGAAATGTTTTCTTGTACTTTTAAGCCAATCAGATACCCTACGGGCTCGGAAAGTGCAACGAAACCATCAAATTTTAGCTAGAAACTGTATTTTTGTCGATTTTTATTGAATTTGAACTATATTTCAACGTTTTTTGATGGTTCTGAGCCACCAAACACACTTAAAGCATGCAGAATCGACTCAGAATAGGAAAAGGAGACGTTTAGGTCAATTTTATGCATTCTGGCGTTCGTAGATACAAGAAAACTGTTAAAATTCTTCAGAAACGTCACTTTTGAAGTGTTTTCTTGTACTTTTAAGCCAATCAGATACCCTACGGGCTCGGAAAGTGCAACGAAACCATCAAATTTTAGCTAGAAACTGTATTTTTGTCGATTTTTATTGAATTTGAACTATATTTCAACGTTTTTTGATGGTTCTGAGCCACCAAACACACTTAAAGCATGCAGAATCGACTCAGAATAGGAAAAGGAGACGTTTAGGTCAATTTTATGCATTCTGGCGTTCGTAGATACAAGAAAACTGTTAAAATTCTTCAGAAACGTCACTTTTGAAGTGTTTTCTTGTACTTTTAAGCCAATCAGATACCCTACGGGCTCGGAAAGTGCAACGAAACCATCAAATTTTAGCTAGAAACTGTATTTTTGCCGATTTTTATTGAATTTGAACTATATTTCAACGTTTTTTGATGGTTCTGAGCCACCAAACACACTTAAAGCATGCAGAATCGACTCAGAATAGGAAAAGGAGACGTTTAGGTCAATTTTATGCATTCTGGCGTTCGTAGATACAAGAAAACTGTTAAAATTCTTCAGAAACGTCACTTTTGAAGTGTTTTCTTGTACTTTTAAGCCAATCAGATACCCAACGGGCTCGGAAAGTGCAACGAAACCATCAAATTTTAGCTAGAAACTGTATTTTTGTCGATTTTTATTGAATTTGAACTATATTTCAACGTTTTTTGATGGTTCTGAGCCACCAAACACACTTAAAGCATGCAGAATCGACTCAGAATAGGAAAAGGAGACGTTTAGGTCAATTTTATGCATTCTGGCGTTCGTAGATACAAGAAAACTGTTAAAATTCTTCAGAAACGTCACTTTTGAAGTGTTTTCTTGTACTTTTAAGCCAATCAGATACCCTACGGGCTCGGAAAGTGCAACGAAACCATCAAATTTTAGCTAGAAACTGTATTTTTGTCGATTTTTATTGAATTTGAAGTATATTTCAACGTTTTTTGATGGTTCTGAGCCACCAAACACACTTAAAGCATGCAGAATCGACTCAGAATAGGAAAAGGAGACGTTTAGGTCAATTTTATGCATTCTGGCGTTCGTAGATACAAGAAAACTGTTAAAATTCTTCAGAAACGTCACTTTTGAAGTGTTTTCTTGTACTTTTAAGCCAATCAGATATCCTACGGGCTCGGAAAGTGCAACGAAACCATCAAATTTTAGCTAGAAACTGTATTTTTGTCGATTTTTATTGAATTTGAACTATATTTCAACGTTTTTTGATGGTTCTGAGCCACCAAACACACTTAAAGCATGCAGAATCGACTCAGAATAGGAAAAGGAGACGTTTAGGTTAATTTTATGCATTCTGGCGTTCGTAGATACAAGAAAACTGTTAAAATTCTTCAGAAACGTCACTTTTGAAGTGTTTTCTTGTACTTTTAAGCCAATCAGATACCCTACGGGCTCGGAAAGGGCAACGAAACCATCAAATTTTAGCTAGAAACTGTATTTTTGTCGATTTTTATTGAATTTGAACTATATTTCAAAGTTTTTTGATGGTTCTGAGCCACCAAACACACTTAAAGCATGCAGAATCGACTCAGAATAGGAAAAGGAGACGTTTAGGTCAATTTTATGCATTCTGGCGTTCGTAGATACAAGAAAACTGTTAAAATTCTTCAGAAACGTCACTTTTGAAGTGTTTTCTTGTACTTTTAAGCCAATCAGATACCCTACGGGCTCGGAAAGTGCAACGAAACCATCAAATTTTAGCTAGAAACTGTATTTTTGTCGATTTTTATTGAATTTGAACTATATTTCAACGTTTTTTGATGGTTCTGAGCCACCAAACACACTTAAAGCATGCAGAATCGACTCAGAATAGGAAAAGGAGACGTTTAGGTCAATTTTATGCATTCTGGCGTTCGTAGATACAAGAAAACTGTTAAAATTCTTCAGAAACGTCACTTTTGAAGTGTTTTCTTGTACTTTTAAGCCAATCAGATACCCTACGGGCTCGGAAAGTGCAACGAAACCATCAAATTTTAGCTAGAAACTGTATTTTTGTCGATTTTTATTGAATTTGAACTATATTTCAACGTTTTTTGATGGTTCTGAGCCACCAAACACACTTAAAGCATGCAGAATCGACTCAGAATAGGAAAAGGAGACGTTTAGGTCAATTTTATGCATTCTGGCGTTCGTAGATACAAGAAAACTGTTAAAATTCTCCAGAAACGTCACTTTTGAAGTGTTTTCTTGTACTTTTAAGCCAATCAGATACCCAACGGGCTCGGAAAGTGCAACGAAACCATCAAATTTTAGCTAGAAACTGTATTTTTGTCGATTTTTATTGAATTTGAACTATATTTCAACGTTTTTTGATGGTTCTGAGCCACCAAACACACTTAAAGCATGCAGAATCGACTCAGAATAGGAAAAGGAGACGTTTAGGTTAATTTTATGCATTCTGGCGTTCGTAGATACAAGAAAACTGTTAAAATTCTTCATAAACGTCACTTTTGAAGTGTTTTCTTGTACTTTTAAGCCAATCAGATACCCTACGGGCTCGGAAAGTGCAACGAAACCATCAAATTTTAGCTAGAAACTGTATTTTTGTCGATTTTTATTGAATTTGAACTATATTTCAACGTTTTTTGATGGTTCTGAGCCACCAAACACACTTAAAGCATGCAGAATCGACTCAGAATAGGAAAAGGAGACGTTTAGGTCAATTTTATGCATTCTGGCGTTCGTAGATACAAGAAAACTGTTAAAATTCTTCAGAAACGTCACTTTTGAAGTGTTTTCTTGTACTTTTAAGCCAATCAGATACCCTACGGGCTCGGAAAGTGCAACGAAACCATCAAATTTTAGCTAGAAACTGTATTTTTGTCGATTTTTATTGAATTTGAACTATATTTCAACGTTTTTTGATGGTTCTGAGCCACCAAACACACTTAAAGCATGCAGAATCGACTCAGAATAGGAAAAGGAGACGTTTAGGTCAATTTTATGCATTCTGGCGTTCGTAGATACAAGAAAACTGTTAAAATTTTTCAGAAACGTCACTTTTGAAGTGTTTTCTTGTACTTTTAAGCCAATCAGATACCCTACGGGCTCGGAAAGTGCAACGAAACCATCAAATTTTAGCTAGAAACTGTATTTTTGTCGATTTTTATTGAATTTGAACTATATTTCAACGTTTTTTGATGGTTCTGAGCCACCAAACACACTTAAAGCATGCAGAATCGACTCAGAATAGGAAAAGGAGACGTTTAGGTCAATTTTATGCATTCTGGCGTTCGTAAATACAAGAAAACTGTTAAAATTCTTCAGAAACGTCACTTTTGAAGTGTTTTCTTGTACTTTTAAGCCAATCAGATACCCTACGGGCTCGGAAAGTGCAACGAAACCATCAAATTTTAGCTAGAAACTGTATTTTTGTCGATTTTTATTGAATTTGAACTATATTTCAACGTTTTTTGATGGTTCTGAGCCACCAAACACACTTAAAGCATGCAGAATCGACTCAGAATAGGAAAAGGAGACGTTTAGGTCAATTTTATGCATTCTGGCGTTCGTAGATACAAGAAAACTGTTAAAATTCTTCAGAAACGTCACTTTTGAAGTGTTTTCTTGTACTTTTAAGCCAATCAGATACCCTACGGGCTCGGAAAGTGCAACGAAACCATCAAATTTTAGCTAGAAACTGTATTTTTGTCGATTTTTATTGAATTTGAACTATATTTCAACGTTTTTTGATGGTTCTGAGCCACCAAACACACTTAAAGCATGCAGAATCGACTCAGAATAGGAAAAGGAGACGTTTAGGTCAATTTTATGCATTCTGGCGTTCGTAGATACAAGAAAACTGTTAAAATTCTTCAGAAACGTCACTTTTGAAGTGTTTTCTTGTACTTTTAAGCCAATCAGATACCCTACGGGCTCGGAAAGTGCAACGAAACCATCAAATTTTAGCTAGAAACTGTATTTTTGTGCATTCTGGCGTTCGTAGATACAAGAAAACTGTTAAAATTCTTCAGAAACGTCACTTTTGAAGTGTTTTCTTGTACTTTTAAGCCAATCAGATACCCTACGGGCTCGGAAAGTGCAACGAAACCATCAAATTTTAGCTAGAAACTGTATTTTTGTCGATTTTTATTGAATTTGAACTATATTTCAACGTTTTTTGATGGTTCTGAGCCACCAAACACACTTAAAGCATGCAGAATCGACTCAGAATAGGAAAAGGAGACGTTTAGGTCAATTTTATGCATTCTGGCGTTCGTAGATACAAGAAAACTGTTAAAATTCTTCAGAAACGTCACTTTTGAAGTGTTTTCTTGTACTTTTAAGCCAATCAGATACCCTACGGGCTCGGAAAGTGCAACGAAACCATCAAATTTTAGCTAGAAACTGTATTTTTGTCGATTTTTATTGAATTTGAACTATATTTCAACGTTTTTTGATGGTTCTGAGCCACCAAACACACTTAAAGCATGCAGAATCGACTCAGAATAGGAAAAGGAGACGTTTAGGTCAATTTTATGCATTCTGGCGTTCGTAGATACAAGAAAACTGTTAAAATTCTTCAGAAACGTCACTTTTGAAGTGTTTTCTTGTACTTTTAAGCCAATCAGATACCCTACGGGCTCGGAAAGTGCAACGAAACCATCAAATTTTAGCTAGAAACTGTATTTTTGTCGATTTTTATTGAATTTGAACTATATTTCAACGTTTTTTGATGGTTCTGAGCCACCAAACACACTTAAAGCATGCAGAATCGACTCAGAATAGGAAAAGGAGACGTTTAGGTCAATTTTATGCATTCTGGCGTTCGTAGATACAAGAAAACTGTTAAAATTCTTCAGAAACGTCACTTTTGAAGTGTTTTCTTGTACTTTTAAGCCAATCAGATACCCTACGGGCTCGGAAAGTGCAACGAAACCATCAAATTTTAGCTAGAAACTGTATTTTTGTGCATTCTGGCGTTCGTAGATACAAGAAAACTGTTAAAATTCTTCAGAAACGTCACTTTTGAAGTGTTTTCTTGTACTTTTAAGCCAATCAGATACCCTACGGGCTCGGAAAGTGCAACGAAACCATCAAATTTTAGCTAGAAACTGTATTTTTGTCGATTTTTATTGAATTTGAACTATATTTCAACGTTTTTTGATGGTTCTGAGCCACCAAACACACTTAAAGCATGCAAAATCGACTCAGAATAGGAAAAGGAGACGTTTAGGTCAATTTTATGCATTCTGGCGTTCGTAGATACAAGAAAACTGTTAAAATTCTTCAGAAACGTCACTTTTGAAGTGTTTTCTTGTACTTTTAAGCCAATCAGATACCCTACGGGCTCGGAAAGTGCAACGAAACCATCAAATTTTAGCTAGAAACTGTATTTTTGTCGATTTTTATTGAATTTGAACTATATTTCAACGTTTTTTGATGGTTCTGAGCCACCAAACACACTTAAAGCATGCAGAATCGACTCAGAATAGGAAAAGGAGACGTTTAGGTCAATTTTATGCATTCTGGCGTTCGTAGATACAAGAAAACTGTTAAAATTCTTCAGAAACGTCACTTTTGAAGTGTTTTCTTGTACTTTTAAGCCAATCAGATACCCTACGGGCTCGGAAAGTGCAACGAAACCATCAAATTTTAGCTAGAAACTGTATTTTTGTCGATTTTTATTGAATTTGAACTATATTTCAACGTTTTTTGATGGTTCTGAGCCACCAAACACACTTAAAGCATGCAGAATCGACTCAGAATAGGAAAAGGAGACGTTTAGGTCAATTTTATGCATTCTGGCGTTCGTAGATACAAGAAAACTGTTAAAATTCTTCAGAAACGTCACTTTTGAAGTGTTTTCTTGTACTTTTAAGCCAATCAGATACCCTACGGGCTCGGAAAGTGCAACGAAACCATCAAATTTTAGCTAGAAACTGTATTTTTGTCGATTTTTATTGAATTTGAACTATATTTCAACGTTTTTTGATGGTTCTGAGCCACCAAACACACTTAAAGCATGCAGAATCGACTCAGAATAGGAAAAGGAGACGTTTAGGTCAATTTTATGCATTCTGGCGTTCGTAGATACAAGAAAACTGTTAAAATTCTTCAGAAACGTCACTTTTGAAGTGTTTTCTTGTACTTTTAAGCCAATCAGATACCCTACGGGCTCGGAAAGTGCAACGAAACCATCAAATTTTAGCTAGAAACTGTATTTTTGTCGATTTTTATTGAATTTGAACTATATTTCAACGTTTTTTGATGGTTCTGAGCCACCAAACACACTTAAAGCATGCAGAATCGACTCAGAATAGGAAAAGGAGACGTTTAGGTCAATTTTATGCATTCTGGCGTTCGTAGATACAAGAAAACTGTTAAAATTCTTCAGAAACGTCACTTTTGAAGTGTTTTCTTGTACTTTTAAGCCAATCAGATACCCTACGGGCTCGGAAAGTGCAACGAAACCATCAAATTTTAGCTAGAAACTGTATTTTTGTCGATTTTTATTGAATTTGAACTATATTTCAACGTTTTTTGATGGTTCTGAGCCACCAAACACACTTAAAGCATGCAGAATCGACTCAGAATAGGAAAAGGAGACGTTTAGGTCAATTTTATGCATTCTGGCGTTCGTAGATATAAGAAAACTGTTAAAATTCTTCAGAAACGTCACTTTTGAAGTGTTTTCTTGTACTTTTAAGCCAATCAGATACCCTACGGGCTCGGAAAGTGCAACGAAACCATCAAATTTTAGCTAGAAACTGTATTTTTGTCGATTTTTATTGAATTTGAACTATATTTCAACGTTTTTTGATGGTTCTGAGCCACCAAACACACTTAAAGCATGCAGAATCGACTCAGAATAGGAAAAGGAGACGTTTAGGTCAATTTTATGCATTCTGGCGTTCGTAGATACAAGAAAACTGTTAAAATTCTTCAGAAACGTCACTTTTGAAGTGTTTTCTTGTACTTTTAAGCCAATCAGATACCCTACGGGCTCGGAAAGTGCAACGAAACCATCAAATTTTAGCTAGAAACTGTATTTTTGTCGATTTTTATTGAATTTGAACTATATTTCAACGTTTTTTGATGGTTCTGAGCCACCAAACACACTTAAAGCATGCAGAATCGACTCAGAATAGGAAAAGGAGACGTTTAGGTCAATTTTATGCATTCTGGCGTTCGTAGATACAAGAAAACTGTTAAAATTCTTCAGAAACGTCACTTTTGAAGTGTTTTCTTGTACTTTTAAGCCAATCAGATACCCTACGGGCTCGGAAAGTGCAACGAAACCATCAAATTTTAGCTAGAAACTGTATTTTTGTCGATTTTTATTGAATTTGAACTATATTTCAACGTTTTTTGATGGTTCTGAGCCACCAAACACACTTAAAGCATGCAGAATCGACTCAGAATAGGAAAAGGAGACGTTTAGGTCAATTTTATGCATTCTGGCGTTCGTAGATACAAGAAAACTGTTAAAATTCTTCAGAAACGTCACTTTTGAAGTGTTTTCTTGTACTTTTAAGCCAATCAGATACCCTACGGGCTCGGAAAGTGCAACGAAACCATCAAATTTTAGCTAGAAACTGTATTTTTGTCGATTTTTATTGAATTTGAACTATATTTCAACGTTTTTTGATGGTTCTGAGCCACCAAACACACTTAAAGCATGCAGAATCGACTCAGAATAGGAAAAGGAGACGTTTAGGTCAATTTTATGCATTCTGGCGTTCGTAGATACAAGAAAACTGTTAAAATTCTTCAGAAACGTCACTTTTGAAGTGTTTTCTTGTACTTTTAAGCCAATCAGATACCCTACGGGCTCGGAAAGTGCAACGAAACCATCAAATTTTAGCTAGAAACTGTATTTTTGTCGATTTTTATTGAATTTGAACTATATTTCAACGTTTTTTGATGGTTCTGAGCCACCAAACACACTTAAAGCATGCAGAATCGACTCAGAATAGGAAAAGGAGACGTTTAGGTCAATTTTATGCATTCTGGCGTTCGTAGATACAAGAAAACTGTTAAAATTCTTCAGAAACGTCACTTTTGAAGTGTTTTCTTGTACTTTTAAGCCAATCAGATACCCTACGGGCTCGGAAAGTGCAACGAAACCATCAAATTTTAGCTAGAAACTGTATTTTTGTCGATTTTTATTGAATTTGAACTATATTTCAACGTTTTTTGATGGTTCTGAGCCACCAAACACACTTAAAGCATGCAGAATCGACTCAGAATAGGAAAAGGAGACGTTTAGGTCAATTTTATGCATTCTGGCGTTCGTAGATACAAGAAAACTGTTAAAATTCTTCAGAAACGTCACTTTTGAAGTGTTTTCTTGTACTTTTAAGCCAATCAGATACCCTACGGGCTCGGAAAGTGCAACGAAACCATCAAATTTTAGCTAGAAACTGTATTTTTGTCGATTTTTATTGAATTTGAACTATATTTCAACGTTTTTTGATGGTTCTGAGCCACCAAACACACTTAAAGCATGCAGAATCGACTCAGAATAGGAAAAGGAGACGTTTAGGTCAATTTTATGCATTCTGGCGTTCGTAGATATAAGAAAACTGTTAAAATTCTTCAGAAACGTCACTTTTGAAGTGTTTTCTTGTACTTTTAAGCCAATCAGATACCCTACGGGCTCGGAAAGTGCAACGAAACCATCAAATTTTAGCTAGAAACTGTATTTTTGTCGATTTTTATTGAATTTGAACTATATTTCAACGTTTTTTGATGGTTCTGAGCCACCAAACACACTTAAAGCATGCAGAATCGACTCAGAATAGGAAAAGGAGACGTTTAGGTCAATTTTATGCATTCTGGCGTTCGTAGATACAAGAAAACTGTTAAAATTCTTCAGAAACGTCACTTTTGAAGTGTTTTCTTGTACTTTTAAGCCAATCAGATACCCTACGGGCTCGGAAAGTGCAACGAAACCATCAAATTTTAGCTAGAAACTGTATTTTTGTCGATTTTTATTGAATTTGAACTATATTTCAACGTTTTTTGATGGTTCTGAGCCACCAAACACACTTAAAGCATGCAGAATCGACTCAGAATAGGAAAAGGAGACGTTTAGGTCAATTTTATGCATTCTGGCGTTCGTAGATACAAGAAAACTGTTAAAATTCTTCAGAAACGTCACTTTTGAAGTGTTTTCTTGTACTTTTAAGCCAATCAGATACCCTACGGGCTCGGAAAGTGCAACGAAACCATCAAATTTTAGCTAGAAACTGTATTTTTGTCGATTTTTATTGAATTTGAACTATATTTCAACGTTTTTTGATGGTTCTGAGCCACCAAACACACTTAAAGCATGCAGAATCGACTCAGAATAGGAAAAGGAGACGTTTAGGTCAATTTTATGCATTCTGGCGTTCGTAGATACAAGAAAACTGTTAAAATTCTTCAGAAACGTCACTTTTGAAGTGTTTTCTTGTACTTTTAAGCCAATCAGATACCCTACGGGCTCGGAAAGTGCAACGAAACCATCAAATTTTAGCTAGAAACTGTATTTTTGTCGATTTTTATTGAATTTGAACTATATTTCAACGTTTTTTGATGGTTCTGAGCCACCAAACACACTTAAAGCATGCAGAATCGACTCAGAATAGGAAAAGGAGACGTTTAGGTCAATTTTATGCATTCTGGCGTTCGTAGATACAAGAAAACTGTTAAAATTCTTCAGAAACGTCACTTTTGAAGTGTTTTCTTGTACTTTTAAGCCAATCAGATACCCTACGGGCTCGGAAAGTGCAACGAAACCATCAAATTTTAGCTAGAAACTGTATTTTTGTCGATTTTTATTGAATTTGAACTATATTTCAACGTTTTTTGATGGTTCTGAGCCACCAAACACACTTAAAGCATGCAGAATCGACTCAGAATAGGAAAAGGAGACGTTTAGGTCAATTTTATGCATTCTGGCGTTCGTAGATACAAGAAAACTGTTAAAATTCTTCAGAAACGTCACTTTTGAATTGTTTTCTTGTACTTTTAAGCCAATCAGATACCCTACGGGCTCGGAAAGTGCAACGAAACCATCAAATTTTAGCTAGAAACTGTATTTTTGTCGATTTTTATTGAATTTCAACTATATTTCAACGTTTTTTGATGGTTCTGAGCCACCAAACACACTTAAAGCATGCAGAATCGACTCAGAATAGGAAAAGGAGACGTTTAGGTCAATTTTATGCATTCTGGCGTTCGTAGATACAAGAAAACTGTTAAAATTCTTCAGAAACGTCACTTTTGAAGTGTTTTCTTGTACTTTTAAGCCAATCAGATACCCAACGGGCTCGGAAAGTGCAACGAAACCATCAAATTTTAGCTAGAAACTGTATTTTTGTCGATTTTTATTGAATTTGAACTATATTTCAACGTTTTTTGATGGTTCTGAGCCACCAAACACACTTAAAGCATGCAGAATCGACTCAGAATAGGAAAAGGAGACGTTTAGGTCAATTTTATGCATTCTGGCGTTCGTAGATACAAGAAAACTGTTAAAATTCTTCAGAAACGTCACTTTTGAAGTGTTTTCTTGTACTTTTAAGCCAATCAGATACCCTACGGGCTCGGAAAGTGCAACGAAACCATCAAATTTTAGCTAGAAACTGTATTTTTGTCGATTTTTATTGAATTTGAACTATATTTCAACGTTTTTTGATGGTTCTGAGCCACCAAACACACTTAAAGCATGCAGAATCGACTCAGAATAGGAAAAGGAGACGTTTAGGTCAATTTTATGCATTCTGGCGTTCGTAGATACAAGAAAACTGTTAAAATTCTTCAGAAACGTCACTTTTGAAGTGTCTTCTTGTACTTTTAAGCCAATCAGATACCCTACGGGCTCGGAAAGTGCAACGAAACCATCAAATTTTAGCTAGAAACTGTATTTTTGTCGATTTTTATTGAATTTGAACTATATTTCAACGTTTTTTGATGGTTCTGAGCCACCAAACACACTTAAAGCATGCAGAATCGACTCAGAATAGGAAAAGGAGACGTTTAGGTCAATTTTATGCATTCTGGCGTTCGTAGATACAAGAAAACTGTTAAAATTCTTCAGAAACGTCACTTTTGAAGTGTTTTCTTGTACTTTTAAGCCAATCAGATACCCTACGGGCTCGGAAAGTGCAACGAAACCATCAAATTTTAGCTAGAAACTGTATTTTTGTCGATTTTTATTGAATTTGAACTATATTTCAACGTTTTTTGATGGTTCTGAGCCACCAAACACACTTAAAGCATGCAGAATCGACTCAGAATAGGAAAAGGAGACGTTTAGGTCAATTTTATGCATTCTGGCGTTCGTAGATACAAGAAAACTGTTAAAATTCTTCAGAAACGTCACTTTTGAAGTGTTTTCTTGTACTTTTAAGCCAATCAGATACCCTACGGGCTCGGAAAGTGCAACGAAACCATCAAATTTTAGCTAGAAACTGTATTTTTGTCGATTTTTATTGAATTTGAACTATATTTCAACGTTTTTTGATGGTTCTGAGCCACCAAACACACTTAAAGCATGCAGAATCGACTCAGAATAGGAAAAGGAGACGTTTAGGTCAATTTTATGCATTCTGGCGTTCGTAGATACAAGAAAACTGTTAAAATTCTTCAGAAACGTCACTTTTGAAGTGTTTTCTTGTACTTTTAAGCCAATCAGAAACCCTACGGGCTCGGAAAGTGCAACGAAACCATCAAATTTTAGCTAGAAACTGTATTTTTGTCGATTTTTATTGAATTTGAACTATATTTCAACGTTTTTTGATGGTTCTGAGCCACCAAACACACTTAAAGCATGCAGAATCGACTCAGAATAGGAAAAGGAGACGTTTAGGTCAATTTTATGCATTCTGGCGTTCGTAGATACAAGAAAACTGTTAAAATTCTTCAGAAACGTCACTTTTGAAGTGTTTTCTTGTACTTTTAAGCCAATCAGATACCCAACGGGCTCGGAAAGTGCAACGAAACCATCAAATTTTAGCTAGAAACTGTATTTTTGTCGATTTTTATTGAATTTGAACTATTTTTCAACGTTTTTTGATGGTTCTGAGCCACCAAACACACTTAAAGCATGCAGAATCGACTCAGAATAGGAAAAGGAGACGTTTAGGTCAATTTTATGCATTCTGGCGTTCGTAGATACAAGAAAACTGTTAAAATTCTTCAGAAACGTCACTTTTGAAGTGTTTTCTTGTACTTTTAAGCCAATCAGATACCCTACGGGCTCGGAAAGTGCAACGAAACCATCAAATTTTAGCTAGAAACTGTATTTTTGTCGATTTTTATTGAATTTGAACTATATTTCAACGTTTTTTGATGGTTCTGAGCCACCAAACACACTTAAAGCATGCAGAATCGACTCAGAATAGGAAAAGGAGACGTTTAGGTCAATTTTATGCATTCTGGCGTTCGTAGATACAAGAAAACTGTTAAAATTCTTCAGAAACGTCACTTCTGAAGTGTTTTCTTGTACTTTTAAGCCAATCAGATACCCTACGGGCTCGGAAAGTGCAACGAAACCATCAAATTTTAGCTAGAAACTGTATTTTTGTCGATTTTTATTGAATTTGAACTATATTTCAACGTTTTTTGATGGTTCTGAGCCACCAAACACACTTAAAGCATGCAGAATCGACTCAGAATAGGAAAAGGAGACGTTTAGGTCAATTTTATGCATTCTGGCGTTCGTAGATACAAGAAAACTGTTAAAATTCTTCAGAAACGTCACTTTTGAAGTGTTTTCTTGTACTTTTAAGCCAATCAGATACCCTACGGGCTCGGAAAGTGCAACGAAACCATCAAATTTTAGCTAGAAACTGTATTTTTGTCGATTTTTATTGAATTTGAACTATATTTCAACGTTTTTTGATGGTTCTGAGCCACCAAACACACTTAAAGCATGCAGAATCGACTCAGAATAGGAAAAGGAGACGTTTAGGTCAATTTTGTGCATTCTGGGCGTTCGTAGATACAAGAAAACTGTTAAAATTCTTCAGAAACGTCACTTTTGAAGTGTTTTCTTGTACTTTTAAGCCAATCAGATACCCTACGGGCTCGGAAAGTGCAACGAAACCATCAAATTTTAGCTAGAAACTGTATTTTGTCGATTTTTATTGAATTTGAACTATATTTCAACGTTTTTTGATGGTTCTGAGCCACCAAACACACTTAAAGCATGCAGAATCGACTCAGAATAGGAAAAGGAGACGTTTAGGTCAATTTTATGCATTCTAGCGTTCGTAGATACAAGAAAACTGTTAAAATTCTTCAGAAACGTCACTTTTGAAGTGTTTTCTTGTACTTTTAAGCCAATCAGATACCCTACGGGCTCGGAAAGTGCAACGAAACCATCAAATTTTAGCTAGAAACTGTATTTTTGTCGATTTTTATTGAATTTGAACTAGATTTCAACGTTTTTTGATGGTTCTGAGCCACCAAACACACTTAAAGCATGCAGAATCGACTCAGAATAGGAAAAGGAGACGTTTAGGTCAATTTTATGCATTCTGGCGTTCGTAGATACAAGAAAACTGTTAAAATTCTTCAGAAACGTCACTTTTGAAGTGTTTTCTTGTACTTTTAAGCCAATCAGATACCCTACGGGCTCGGAAAGTGCAACGAAACCATCAAATTTTAGCTAGAAACTGTATTTTTGTCGATTTTTATTGAATTTGAACTATATTTCAACGTTTTTTGATGGTTCTGAGCCACCAAACACACTTAAAGCATGCAGAATCGACTCAGAATAGGAAAAGGAGACGTTTAGGTCAATTTTATGCATTCTGGCGTTCGTAGATACAAGAAAACTGTTAAAATTCTTCAGAAACGTCACTTTTGAAGTGTTTTCTTGTACTTTTAAGCCAATCAGATACCCTACGGGCTCGGAAAGTGCAACGAAACCATCAAATTTTAGCTAGAAACTGTATTTTTGTCGATTTTTATTGAATTTGAACTATATTTCAACGTTTTTTGATGGTTCTGAGCCACCAAACACACTTAAAGCATGCAGAATCGACTCAGAATAGGAAAAGGAGACGTTTAGGTCAATTTTATGCATTCTGGCGTTCGTAGATACAAGAAAACTGTTAAAATTCTTCAGAAACGTCACTTTTGAAGTGTTTTCTTGTACTTTTAAGCCAATCAGATACCCTACGGGCTCGGAAAGTGCAACGAAACCATCAAATTTTAGCTAGAAACTGTATTTTTGTCGATTTTTATTGAATTTGAACTATATTTCAACGTTTTTTGATGGTTCTGAGCCACCAAACACACTTAAAGCATGCAGAATCGACTCAGAATAGGAAAAGGAGACGTTTAGGTCAATTTTATGCATTCTGGCGTTCGTAGATACAAGAAAACTGTTAAAATTCTTCAGAAACGTCACTTTTGAAGTGTTTTCTTGTACTTTTAAGCCAATCAGATACCCTACGGGCTCGGAAAGTGCAACGAAACCATCAAATTTTAGCTAGAAACTGTATTTTTGTCGATTTTTATTGAATTTGAACTATATTTCAACGTTTTTTGATGGTTCTGAGCCACCAAACACACTTAAAGCATGCAGAATCGACTCAGAATAGGAAAAGGAGACGTTTAGGTCAATTTTATGCATTCTGGCGTTCGTAGATACAAGAAAACTGTTAAAATTCTTCAGAAACGTCACTTTTGAAGTGTTTTCTTGTACTTTTAAGCCAATCAGATACCCTACGGGCTCGGAAAGTGCAACGAAACCATCAAATTTTAGCTAGAAACTGTATTTTTGTCGATTTTTATTGAATTTGAACTATATTTCAACGTTTTTTGATGGTTCTGAGCCACCAAACATACTTAAAGCATGCAGAATCGACTCAGAATAGGAAAAGGAGACGGTTAGGTCAATTTTATGCATTCTGGCGTTCGTAGATACAAGAAAACTGTTAAAATTCTTCAGAAACGTCACTTTTGAAGTGTTTTCTTGTACTTTTAAGCCAATCAGATACCCTACGGGCTCGGAAAGTGCAACGAAACCATCAAATTTTAGCTAGAAACTGTATTTTTGTCGATTTTTATTGAATTTGAACTATATTTCAACGTTTTTTGATGGTTCTGAGCCACCAAACACACTTAAAGCATGCAGAATCGACTCAGAATAGGAAAAGGAGACGTTTAGGTCAATTTTATGCATTCTGGCGTTCGTAGATACAAGAAAACTGTTAAAATTCTTCAGAAACGTCACTTTTGAAGTGTTTTCTTGTACTTTTAAGCCAATCAGATACCCTACGGGCTCGGAAAGTGCAACGAAACCATCAAATTTTAGCTAGAAACTGTATTTTTGTCGATTTTTATTGAATTTGAACTATATTTCAACGTTTTTTGATGGTTCTGAGCCACCAAACACACTTAAAGCATGCAGAATCGACTCAGAATAGGAAAAGGAGACGTTTAGGTCAATTTTATGCATTCTGGCGTTCGTAGATACAAGAAAACTGTTAAAATTCTTCAGAAACGTCACTTTTGAAGTGTTTTCTTGTACTTTTAAGCCAATCAGATACCCTACGGGCTCGGAAAGGGCAACGAAACCATCAAATTTTAGCTAGAAACTGTATTTTTGTCGATTTTTATTGAATTTGAACTATATTTCAACGTTTTTTGATGGTTCTGAGCCACCAAACACACTTAAAGCATGCAGAATCGACTCAGAATAGGAAAAGGAGACGTTTAGGTCAATTTTATGCATTCTGGCGTTCGTAGATACAAGAAAACTGTTAAAATTCTTCAGAAACGTCACTTTTGAAGTGTTTTCTTGTACTTTTAAGCCAATCAGATACCCTACGGGCTCGGAAAGTGCAACGAAACCATCAAATTTTAGCTAGAAACTGTATTTTTGTCGATTTTTATTGAATTTGAACCTTATTTCAACGTTTTTTGATGGTTCTGAGCCACCAAACACACTTAAAGCATGCAGAATCGACTCAGAATAGGAAAAGGAGACGTTTAGGTCAATTTTATGCATTCTGGCGTTCGTAGATACAAGAAAACTGTTAAAATTCTTCAGAAACGTCACTTTTGAAGTGTTTTCTTGTACTTTTAAGCCAATCAGATACCCTACGGGCTCGGAAAGTGCAACGAAACCATCAAATTTTAGCTAGAAACTGTATTTTTGTCGATTTTTATTGAATTTGAACTATATTTAAACGTTTTTTGATGGTTCTGAGCCACCAAACACACTTAAAGCATGCAGAATCGACTCAGAATAGGAAAAGGAGACGTTTAGGTCAATTTTATGCATTCTGGCGTTCGTAGATACAAGAAAACTGTTAAAATTCTTCAGAAACGTCACTTTTGAAGTGTTTTCTTGTACTTTTAAGCCAATCAGATACCCTACGGGCTCGGAAAGTGCAACGAAACCATCAAATTTTAGCTAGAAACTGTATTTTTGTCGATTTTTATTGAATTTGAACTATATTTCAACGTTTTTTGATGGTTCTGAGCCACCAAACACACTTAAAGCATGCAGAATCGACTCAGAATAGGAAAAGGAGACGTTTAGGTCAATTTTATGCATTCTGGCGTTCGTAGATACAAGAAAACTGTTAAAATTCTTCAGAAACGTCACTTTTGAAGTGTTTTCTTGTACTTTTAAGCCAATCAGATACCCTACGGGCTCGGAAAGTGCAACGAAACCATCAAATTTTAGCTAGAAACTGTATTTTTGTCGATTTTTATTGAATTTGAACTATATTTCAACGTTTTTTGATGGTTCTGAGCCACCAAACACACTTAAAGCATGCAGAATCGACTCAGAATAGGAAAAGGAGACGTTTAGGTCAATTTTATGCATTCTGGCGTTCGTAGATACAAGAAAACTGTTAAAATTCTTCAGAAACGTCACTTTTGAAGTGTTTTCTTGTACTTTTAAGCCAATCAGATACCCTACGGGCTCGGAAAGTGCAACGAAACCATCAAATTTTAGCTAGAAACTGTATTTTTGTCGATTTTTATTGAATTTGAACTATATTTCAACGTTTTTTGATGGTTCTGAGCCACCAAACACACTTAAAGCATGCAGAATCGACTCAGAATAGGAAAAGGAGACGTTTAGGTCAATTTTATGCATTCTGGCGTTCGTAGATACAAGAAAACTGTTAAAATTCTTCAGAAACGTCACTTTTGAAGTGTTTTCTTGTACTTTTAAGCAAATCAGATACCCTACGGGCTCGGAAAGTGCAACGAAACCATCAAATTTTAGCTAGAAACTGTATTTTTGTCGATTTTTATTGAATTTGAACTATATTTCAACGTTTTTTGATGGTTCTGAGCCACCAAACACACTTAAAGCATGCAGAATCGACTCAGAATAGGAAAAGGAGACGTTTAGGTCAATTTTATGCATTCTGGCGTTCGTAGATACAAGAAAACTGTTAAATTTCTTCAGAAACGTCACTTTTGAAGTGTTTTCTTGTACTTTTAAGCCAATCAGATACCCTACGGGCTCGGAAAGTGCAACGAAACCATCAAATTTTAGCTAGAAACTGTATTTTTGTCGATTTTTATTGAATTTGAACTATATTTCAACGTTTTTTGATGGTTCTGACCCACCAAACACACTTAAAGCATGCAGAATCGACTCAGAATAGGAAAAGGAGACGTTTAGGTCAATTCTATGCATTCTGGCGTTCGTAGATACAAGAAAACTGTTAAAATTCTTCAGAAACGTCACTTTTGAAGTGTTTTCTTGTACTTTTAAGCCAATCAGATACCCTACGGGCTCGGAAAGTGCAACGAAACCATCAAATTTTAGCTAGAAACTGTATTTTTGTCGATTTTTATTGAATTTGAACTATATTTCAACGTTTTTTGATGGTTCTGAGCCACCAAACACACTTAAAGCATGCAGAATCGACTCAGAATAGGAAAAGGAGACGTTTAGGTCAATTTTATGCATTCTGGCGTTCGTAGATACAAGAAAACTGTTAAAATTCTTCAGAAACGTCACTTTTGAAGTGTTTTCTTGTACTTTTAAGCCAATCAGATACACCACGGGCTCGGAAAGTGCAACGAAACCATCAAATTTTAGCTAGAAACTGTATTTTTGTCGATTTTTATTGAATTTGAACTATATTTCAACGTTTTTTGATGGTTCTGAGCCACCAAACACACTTAAAGCATGCAGAATCGACTCAGAATAGGAAAAGGAGACGTTTAGGTCAATTTTATGCATTCTGGCGTTCGTAGATACAAGAAAACTGTTAAAATTCTTCAGAAACGTCACTTTTGAAGTGTTTTCTTGTACTTTTAAGCCAATCAGATACCCTACGGGCTCGGAAAGTGCAACGAAACCATCAAATTTTAGCTAGAAACTGTATTTTTGTCGATTTTTATTGAATTTGAACTATATTTCAACGTTTTTTGATGGTTCTGAGCCACCAAACACACTTAAAGCATGCAGAATCGACTCAGAATAGGAAAAGGAGACGTTTAGGTCAATTTTATGCATTCTGGCGTTCGTCGATACAAGAAAACTGTTAAAATTCTTCAGAAACGTCACTTTTGAAGTGTTTTCTTGTACTTTTAAGCCAATCAGATACCCTACGGGCTCGGAAAGTGCAACGAAACCATCAAATTTTAGCTAGAAACTGTATTTTTGTCGATTTTTATTGAATTTGAACTATATTTCAACGTTTTTTGATGGTTCTGAGCCACCAAACACACTTAAAGCATGCAGAATCGACTCAGAATAGGAAAAGGGGACGTTTAGGTCAATTTTATGCATTCTGGCGTTCGTAGATACAAGAAAACCGTTAAAATTCTTCAGAAACGTCACTTTTGAAGTGTTTTCTTGTACTTTTAAGCCAATCAGATACCCAACGGGCTCGGAAAGTGCAACGAAACCATCAAATTTTAGCTAGAAACTGTATTTTTGTCGATTTTTATTGAATTTGAACTATATTTCAACGTTTTTTGATGGTTCTGAGCCACCAAACACACTTAAAGTATGCAGAATCGACTCAGAATAGGAAAAGGAGACGTTTAGGTCAATTTTATGCATTCTGGCGTTCGTAGATACAAGAAAACTGTTAAAATTCTTCAGAAACGTCACTTTTGAAGTGTTTTCTTGTACTTTTAAGCCAATCAGATACCCTACGGGCTCGGAAAGTGCAACGAAACCATCAAATTTTAGCTAGAAACTGTATTTTTGTCGATTTTTATTGAATTTGAACTATATTTCAACGTTTTTTGATGGTTCTGAGCCACCAAACACACTTAAAGCATGCAGAATCGACTCAGAATAGGAAAAGGAGACGTTTAGGTCAATTTTATGCATTCTGGCGTTCGTAGATACAAGAAAACTGTTAAAATTCTTCAGAAACGTCACTTTTGAAGTGTTTTCTTGTACTTTTAAGCCAATCAGATACCCTACGGGCTCGGAAAGTGCAACGAAACCATCAAATTTTAGCTAGAAACTGTATTTTTGTCGATTTTTATTGAATTTGAACTATATTTCAACGTTTTTTGATGGTTCTGAGCCACCAAACACACTTAAAGCATGCAGAATCGACTCAGAATAGGAAAAGGAGACGTTTAGGTCAATTTTATGCATTCTGGCGTTCGTAGATACAAGAAAACTGTTAAAATTCTTCAGAAACGTCACTTTTGAAGTGTTTTCTTGTACTTTTAAGCCAATCAGATACCCGACGGGCTCGGAAAGTGCAACGAAACCATCAAATTTTAGCTAGAAACTGTATTTTTGTCGATTTTTATTGAATTTGAACTATATTTCAACGTTTTTTGATGGTTCTGAGCCACCAAACACACTTAAAGCATGCAGAATCGACTCAGAATAGGAAAAGGAGACGTTTAGGTCAATTTTATGCATTCTGGCGTTCGTAGATACAAGAAAACTGTTAAAATTCTTCAGAAACGTCACTTTTGAAGTGTTTTCTTGTACTTTTAAGCCAATCAGATACCCTACGGGCTCGGAAAGTGCAACGAAACCATCAAATTTTAGCTAGAAACTGTATTTTTGTCGATTTTTATTGAATTTGAACTATATTGCAACGTTTTTTGATGGTTCTGAGCCACCAAACACACTTAAAGCATGCAGAATCGACTCAGAATAGGAAAAGGAGACGTTTAGGTCAATTTTATGCATTCTGGCGTTCGTGGATACAAGAAAACTGTTAAAATTCTTCAGAAACGTCACTTTTGAAGTGTTTTCTTGTACTTTTAAGCCAATCAGATACCCTACGGGCTCGGAAAGTGCAACGAAACCATCAAATTTTAGCTAGAAACTGTATTTTTGTCGATTTTTATTGAATTTGAACTATATTTCAACGTTTTTTGATGGTTCTGAGTCACCAAACACACTTAAAGCATGCAGAATCGACTCAGGATAGGAAAAGGAGACGTTTAGGTCAATTTTATGCATTCTGGCGTTCGTAGATACAAGAAAACTGTTAAAATTCTTCAGAAACGTCACTTTTGAAGTGTTTTCTTGTACTTTTAAGCCAATCAGATACCCTACGGGCTCGGAAAGTGCAAACGAAACCATCAAATTTTAGCTAGAAACTGTATTTTTGTCGATTTTTATTGAATTTGAACTATATTTCAACGTTTTTTGATGGTTCTGAGCCACCAAACACACTTAAAGCATGCAGAATCGACTCAGAATAGGAAAAGGAGACGTTTAGGTCAATTTTATGCATTCTGGCGTTCGTAGATACAAGAAAACTGTTAAAATTCTTCAGAAACGTCACTTTTGAAGTGTTTTCTTGTACTTTTAAGCCAATCAGATACCCTACGGGCTCGGAAAGTGCAACGAAACCATCAAATTTTAGCTAGAAACTGTATTTTTGTCGATTTTTATTGAATTTGAACTATATTTGAACGTTTTTTGATGGTTCTGAGCCACCAAACACACTTAAAGCATGCAGAATCGACTCAGAATAGGAAAAGGAGACGTTTAGGTCAATTTTATGCATTCTGGCGTTCGTAGATACAAGAAAACTGTTAAAATTCTTCAGAAACGTCACTTTTGAAGTGTTTTCTTGTACTTTTAAGCCAATGAGATACCCAACGGGCTCGGAAAGTGCAACGAAACCATCAAATTTTAGCTAGAAACTGTATTTTTGTCGATTTTTATTGAATTTGAACTATATTTCAACGTTTTTTGATGGTTCTGAGCCACCAAACACACTTAAAGCATGCAGAATCGACTCAGAATAGGAAAAGGAGACGTTTAGGTCAATTTTATGCATTCTGGCGTTCGTAGATACAAGAAAACTCTTAAAATTCTTCAGAAACGTCACTTTTGAAGTGTTTTCTTGTACTTTTAAGCCAATCAGATACCCTACGGGCTCGGAAAATGCAACGAAACCATCAAATTTTAGCTAGAAACTGTATTTTTGTCGATTTTTATTGAATTTGAACTATATTTCAACGTTTTTTGATGGTTCTGAGCCACCAAACACACTTAAAGCATGCAGAATCGACTCAGAATAGGAAAAGGAGACGTTTAGGTCAATTTTATGCATTCTGGCGTTCGTAGATACAAGAAAACTGTTAAAATTCTTCAGAAACGTCACTTTTGAAGTGTTTTCTTGTACTTTTAAGCCAATCAGATACCCTACGGGCTCGGAAAGTGCAACGAAACCATCAAATTTTAGCTAGAAACTGTATTTTTGTCGATTTTTATTGAATTTGAACTATATTTCAACGTTTTTTGATGGTTCTGAGCCACCAAACACACTTAAAGCATGCAGAATCGACTCAGAATAGGAAAAGGAGACGTTTAGGTCAATTTTATGCATTCTGGCGTTCGTAGATACAAGAAAACTGTTAAAATTCTTCAGAAACGTCACTTTTGAAGTGTTTTCTTGTACTTTTAAGCCAATCAGATACCCTACGGGCTCGGAAAGTGCAACGAAACCATCAAATTTTAGCTAGAAACTGTATTTTTGTCGATTTTTATTGAATTTGAACTATATTTCAACGTTTTTTGATGGTTCTGAGCCACCAAACACACTTAAAGCATGCAGAATCGACTCAGAATAGGAAAAGGAGACGTTTAGGTCAATTTTATGCATTCTGGCGTTCGTAGATACAAGAAAACTGTTAAAATTCTTCAGAAACGTCACTTTTGAAGTATTTTCTTGTACTTTTAAGCCAATCAGATACCCTACGGGCTCGGAAAGTGCAACGAAACCATCAAATTTTAGCTAGAAACTGTATTTTTGTCGATTTTTATTGAATTTGAACTATATTTCAACGTTTTTTGATGGTTCTGAGCCACCAAACACACTTAAAGCATGCAGAATCGACTCAGAATAGGAAAAGGAGACGTTTAGGTCAATTTTATGCATTCTGGCGTTCGTAGATACAAGAAAACTGTTAAAATTCTTCAGAAACGTCACTTTTGAAGTGTTTTCTTGTACTTTTAAGCCAATCAGATACCCTACGGGCTCGGAAAGTGCAACGAAACCATCAAATTTTAGCTAGAAACTGTATTTTTGTCGATTTTTATTGAATTTGAACTATATTTGAACGTTTTTTGATGGTTCTGAGCCACCAAACACACTTAAAGCATGCAGAATCGACTCAGAATAGGAAAAGGAGACGTTTAGGTCAATTTTATGCATTCTGGCGTTCGTAGATACAAGAAAACTGTTAAAATTCTTCAGAAACGTCACTTTTGAAGTGTTTTCTTGTACTTTTAAGCCAATGAGATACCCAACGGGCTCGGAAAGTGCAACGAAACCATCAAATTTTAGCTAGAAACTGTATTTTTGTCGATTTTTATTGAATTTGAACTATATTTCAACGTTTTTTGATGGTTCTGAGCCACCAAACACACTTAAAGCATGCAGAATCGACTCAGAATAGGAAAAGGAGACGTTTAGGTCAATTTTATGCATTCTGGCGTTCGTAGATACAAGAAAACTCTTAAAATTCTTCAGAAACGTCACTTTTGAAGTGTTTTCTTGTACTTTTAAGCCAATCAGATACCCTACGGGCTCGGAAAATGCAACGAAACCATCAAATTTTAGCTAGAAACTGTATTTTTGTCGATTTTTATTGAATTTGAACTATATTTCAACGTTTTTTGATGGTTCTGAGCCACCAAACACACTTAAAGCATGCAGAATCGACTCAGAATAGGAAAAGGAGACGTTTAGGTCAATTTTATGCATTCTGGCGTTCGTAGATACAAGAAAACTGTTAAAATTCTTCAGAAACGTCACTTTTGAAGTGTTTTCTTGTACTTTTAAGCCAATCAGATACCCTACGGGCTCGGAAAGTGCAACGAAACCATCAAATTTTAGCTAGAAACTGTATTTTTGTCGATTTTTATTGAATTTGAACTATATTTCAACGTTTTTTGATGGTTCTGAGCCACCAAACACACTTAAAGCATGCAGAATCGACTCAGAATAGGAAAAGGAGACGTTTAGGTCAATTTTATGCATTCTGGCGTTCGTAGATACAAGAAAACTGTTAAAATTCTTCAGAAACGTCACTTTTGAAGTGTTTTCTTGTACTTTTAAGCCAATCAGATACCCTACGGGCTCGGAAAGTGCAACGAAACCATCAAATTTTAGCTAGAAACTGTATTTTTGTCGATTTTTATTGAATTTGAACTATATTTCAACGTTTTTTGATGGTTCTGAGCCACCAAACACACTTAAAGCATGCAGAATCGACTCAGAATAGGAAAAGGAGACGTTTAGGTCAATTTTATGCATTCTGGCGTTCGTAGATACAAGAAAACTGTTAAAATTCTTCAGAAACGTCACTTTTGAAGTATTTTCTTGTACTTTTAAGCCAATCAGATACCCTACGGGCTCGGAAAGTGCAACGAAACCATCAAATTTTAGCTAGAAACTGTATTTTTGTCGATTTTTATTGAATTTGAACTATATTTCAACGTTTTTTGATGGTTCTGAGCCACCAAACACACTTAAAGCATGCAGAATCGACTCAGAATAGGAAAAGGAGACGTTTAGGTCAATTTTATGCATTCTGGCGTTCGTAGATACAAGAAAACTGTTAAAATTCTTCAGAAACGTCACTTTTGAAGTGTTTTCTTGTACTTTTAAGCCAATCAGATACCCTACGGGCTCGGAAAGTGCAACGAAACCATCAAATTTTAGCTAGAAACTGTATTTTTGTCGATTTTTATTGAATTTGAACTATATTTCAACGTTTTTTGATGGTTCTGAGCCACCAAACACACTTAAAGCATGCAGAATCGACTCAGAATAGGAAAAGGAGACGTTTAGGTCAATTTTATGCATTGGCGTTCGTAGATACAAGAAAACTGTTAAAATTCTTCAGAAACGTCACTTTTGAAGTGTTTTCTTGTACTTTTAAGCCAATCAGATACCCTACGGGCTCGGAAAGTGCAACGAAACCATCAAATTTTAGCTAGAAACTGTATTTTTGTCGATTTTTATTGAATTTGAACTATATTTCAACGTTTTTTGATGGTTCTGAGCCACCAAACACACTTAAAGCATGCAGAATCGACTCAGAATAGGAAAAGGAGACGTTTAGGTCAATTTTATGCATTCTGGCGTTCGTAGATACAAGAAAACTGTTAAAATTCTTCAGAAACGTCACTTTTGAAGTGTTTTCTTGTACTTTTAAGCCAATCAGATACCCAACGGGCTCGGAAAGTGCAACGAAACCATCAAATTTTAGCTAGAAACTGTATTTTTGTCGATTTTTATTGAATTTGAACTATATTTCAACGTTTTTTGATGGTTCTGACCCACCAAACACACTTAAAGCATGCAGAATCGACTCAGAATAGGAAAAGGAGACGTTTAGGTCAATTTTATGCATTCTGGCGTTCGTAGATACAAGAAAACTGTTAAAATTCTTCAGAAACGTCACTTTTGAAGTGTTTTCTTGTACTTTTAAGCCAATCAGATACCCTACGGGCTCGGAAAGTGCAACGAAACCATCAAATTTTAGCTAGAAACTGTATTTTTGTCGATTTTTATTGAATTTGAACTATATTTCAACGTTTTTTGATGGTTCTGACCCACCAAACACACTTAAAGCATGCAGAATCGACTCAGAATAGGAAAAGGAGACGTTTAGATCAATTTTATGCATTCTGGCGTTCGTAGATACAAGAAAACTGTTAAAATTCTTCAGAAACGTCACTTTTGAAGTGTTTTCTTGTACTTTTAAGCCAATCAGATACCCTACGGGCTCGGAAAGTGCAACGAAACCATCAAATTTTAGCTAGAAACTGTATTTTTGTCGATTTTTATTGAATTTGAACTATATTTCAACGTTTTTTGATGGTTCTGAGCCACCAAACACACTTAAAGCATGCAGAATCGACTCAGAATAGGAAAAGGAGACGTTTAGGTCAATTTTATGCATTCTGGCGTTCGTAGATACAAGAAAACTCTTAAAATTCTTCAGAAACGTCACTTTTGAAGTGTTTTCTTGTACTTTTAAGCCAATCAGATACCCAACGGGCTCGGAAAGTGCAACGAAACCATCAAATTTTAGCTAGAAACTGTATTTTTGTCGATTTTTATTGAATTTGAACTATATTTCAACGTTTTTTGATGGTTCTGAGCCACCAAACACACTTAAAGCATGCAGAATCGACTCAGAATAGGAAAAGGAGACGTTTAGGTCAATTTTATGCATTCTGGCGTTCGTAGATACAAGAAAACTGTTAAAATTCTTGAGAAACGTCACTTTTGAAGTATTTTCTTGTACTTTTAAGCCAATCAGATACCCTACGGGCTCGGAAAGTGCAACGAAACCATCAAATTTTAGCTAGAAACTGTATTTTTGTCGATTTTTATTGAATTTGAACTATATTTCAACGTTTTTTGATGGTTCTGAGCCACCAAACACACTTAAAGCATGCAGAATCGACTCAGAATAGGAAAAGGAGACGTTTAGGTCAATTTTATGCATTCTGGCGTTCGTAGACACAAGAAAACTGTTAAAATTCTTCAGAAACGTCACTTTTGAAGTGTTTTCTTGTACTTTTAAGCCAATCAGATACCCTACGGGCTCGGAAAGTGCAACGAAACCATCAAATTTTAGCTAGAAACTGTATTTTTGTCGATTTTTATTGAATTTGAACTATATTTCAACGTTTTTTGATGGTTCTGAGCCACCAAACACACTTAAAGCATGCAGAATCGACTCAGAATAGGAAAAGGAGACGTTTAGGTCAATTTTATGCATTCTGGCGTTCGTAGATACAAGAAAACTGTTAAAATTCTTCAGAAACGTCACTTTTGAAGTGTTTTCTTGTACTTTTAAGCCAATCAGATACCCTACGGGCTCGGAAAGTGCAACGAAACCATCAAATTTTAGCTAGAAACTGTATTTTTGTCGATTTTTATTGAATTTGAACTATATTTCAACGTTTTTTGATGGTTCTGAGCCACCAAACACACTTAAAGCATGCAGAATCGACTCAGAATAGGAAAAGGAGACGTTTAGGTCAATTTTATGCATTCTGGCGTTCGTAGATACAAGAAAACTGTTAAAATTCTTCAGAAACGTCACTTTTGAAGTGTTTTCTTGTACTTTTAAGCCAATCAGATACCCTACGGGCTCGGAAAGTGCAACGAAACCATCAAATTTTAGCTAGAAACTGTATTTTTGTCGATTTTTATTGAATTTGAACTATATTTCAACGTTTTTTGATGGTTCTGAGCCACCAAACACACTTAAAGCATGCAGAATCGACTCAGAATAGGAAAAGGAGACGTTTAGGTCAATTTTATGCATTCTGGCGTTCGTAGATACAAGAAAACTGTTAAAATTCTTCAGAAACGTCACTTTTGAAGTGTTTTCTTGTACTTTTAAGCCAATCAGATACCCAACGGGCTCGGAAAGTGCAACGAAACCATCAAATTTTAGCTAGAAACTGTATTTTTGTGGATTTTTATTGAATTTGAACTATATTTCAACGTTTTTTGATGGTTCTGAGTCACCAAACACACTTAAAGCATGCAGAATCGACTCAGAATAGGAAAAGGAGACGTTTAGGTCAATTTTATGCATTCTGGCGTTCGTAGATACAAGAAAACTGTTAAAATTCTTCAGAAACGTCACTTTTGAAGTGTTTTCTTGTACTTTTAAGCCAATCAGATACCCTACGGGCTCGGAAAGTGCAACGAAACCATCAAATTTTAGCTAGAAACTGTATTTTTGTCGATTTTTATTGAATTTGAACTATATTTCAACGTTTTTGATGGTTCTGAGCCACCAAACACACTTAAAGCATGCAGAATCGACTCAGAATAGGAAAAGGAGACGTTTAGGTCAATTTTATGCATTCTGGCGTTCGTAGATACAAGAAAACTGTTAAAATTCTTCAGAAACGTCACTTTTGAAGTGTTTTCTTGTACTTTTAAGCCAATCAGATACCCAACGGGCTCGGAAAGTGCAACGAAACCATCAAATTTTAGCTAGAAACTGTATTTTTGTCGATTTTTATTGAATTTGAACAATATTTCAACGTTTTTTGATGGTTCTGAGCCACCAAACACACTTAAAGCATGCAGAATTGACTCAGAATAGGAAAAGGAGACGTTTAGGTCAATTTTATGCATTCTGGCGTTCGTAGATACAAGAAAACTGTTAAAATTCTTCAGAAACGTCACTTTTGAAGTGTTTTCTTGTACTTTTAAGCCAATCAGATACCCTACGGGCTCGGAAAGTGCAACGAAACCATCAAATTTTAGCTAGAAACAGTATTTTTGTCGATTTTTATTGAATTTGAACTATATTTCAACGTTTTTTGATGGTTCTGAGCCACCAAACACACTTAAAGCATGCAGAATCGACTCAGAATAGGAAAAGGAGACGTTTAGGTCAATTTTATGCATTCTGGCGTTCGTAGATACAAGAAAACTGTTAAAATTCTTCAGAAACGTCACTTTTGAAGTGTTTTCTTGTACTTTTATGCCAATCAGATACCCTACGGGCTCGGAAAGTGCAACGAAACCATCAAATTTTAGCTAGAAACTGTATTTTTGTCGATTTTTATTGAATTTGAACTATATTTCAACGTTTTTTGATGGTTCTGAGCCACCAAACACACTTAAAGCATGCAGAATCGACTCAGAATAGGAAAAGGAGACGTTTAGGTCGATTTTATGCATTCTGGCGTTCGTAGATACAAGAAAACTGTTAAAATTCTTCAGAAACGTCACTTCTGAAGTGTTTTCTTGTACTTTTAAGCCAATCAGATACCCAACGGGCTCGGAAAGTGCAACGAAACCATCAAATTTTAGCTAGAAACTGTATTTTTGTCGATTTTTATTGAATTTGAACTATATTTCAACGTTTTTGATGGTTCTGAGCCACCAAACACACTTAAAGCATGCAGAATCGACTCAGAATAGGAAAAGGAGACGTTTAGGTCAATTTTATGCATTCTGGCGTTCGTAGATACAAGAAAACTGTTAAAATTCTTCAGAAACGTCACTTTTGAAATGTTTTCTTGTACTTTTAAGCCAATCAGATACCCTACGGGCTCGGAAAGTGCAACGAAACCATCACATTTTAGCTAGAAACTGTATTTTTGTCGATTTTTATTGAATTTGAACTATATTTCAACGTTTTTTGATGGTTCTGAGCCACCAAACACACTTAAAGCATGCAGAATCGACTCAGAATAGGAAAAGGAGACGTTTAGATCAATTTTATGCATTCTGGCGTTCGTAGATACTTGAAAACTGTTAAAATTCTTCAGAAACGTCACTTTTGAAGTGTTTTCTTGTACTTTTAAGCCAATCAGATACCCTACGGGCTCGGAAAGTGCAACGAAACCATCAAATTTTAGCTAGAAACTGTATTTTTGTCGATTTTTATTGAATTTGAACTATATTTCAACGTTTTTTGATGGTTCTGAGCCACCAAACACACTTAAAGCATGCAGAATCGACTCAGAATAGGAAAAGGAGACGTTTAGGTCAATTTTATGCATTCTGGCGTTCGTAGATACAAGAAAACTGTTAAAATTCTTCAGAAACGTCACTTTTGAAGTGTTTTCTTGTACTTTTAAGCCAATCAGATACCCTACGGGCTCGGAAAGTGCAACGAAACCATCAAATTTTAGCTAGAAACTGTATTTTTGTTGATTTTTATTGAATTTGAACTATATTTCAACGTTTTTTGATGGTTCTGAGCCACCAAACACACTTAAAGCATGCAGAATCGACTCAGAATAGGAAAAGGAGACGTTTAGGTCAATTTTATGCATTCTGGCGTTCGTAGATACAAGAAAACTGTTAAAATTCTTCAGAAACGTCACTTTTGAAGTGTTTTCTTGTACTTTTAAGCCAATCAGATACCCTACGGGCTCGGAAAGTGCAACGAAACCATCAAATTTTAGCTAGAAACTGTATTTTTGTCGATTTTTATTGAATTTGAACTATATTTCAACGTTTTTTGATGGTTCTGAGCCACCAAACACACTTAAAGCATGCAGAATCGACTCAGAATAGGAAAAGGAGACGTTTAGGTCAATTTTATGCATTCTGGCGTTCGTAGATACAAGAAAACTGTTAAAATTCTTCAGAAACGTCACTTTTGAAGTGTTTTCTTGTACTTTTAAGCCAATCAGATACCCTATGGGCTCGGAAAGTGCAACGAAACCATCAAATTTTAGCTAGAAACTGTATTTTTGTCGATTTTTATTGAATTTGAACTATATTTCAACGTTTTTTGATGGTTCTGAGCCACCAAACACACTTAAAGCATGCAGAATCGACTCAGAATAGGAAAAGGAGACGTTTAGGTCAATTTTATGCATTCTGGCGTTCGTAGATACAAGAAAACTGTTAAAATTCTTCAGAAACGTCACTTTTGAAGTGTTTTCTTGTACTTTTAAGCCAATCAGATACCCTACGGGCTCGGAAAGTGCAACGAAACCATAAAATTTCAGCTAGAAACTGTATTTTTGTCGATTTTTATTGAATTTGAACTATATTTCAACGTTTTTTGATGGTTCTGAGCCACCAAACACACTTAAAGCATGCAGAATCGACTCAGAATAGGAAAAGGAGACGTTTAGGTCAATTTTATGCATTCTGGCGTTCGTAGATACAAGAAAACTGTTAAAATTCTTCAGAAACGTCACTTTTGAAGTGTTTTCTTGTACTTTTAAGCCAATCAGATACCCTACGGGCTCGGAAAGTGCAACGAAACCATCAAATTTTAGCTAGAAACTGTATTTTTGTCGATTTTTATTGAATTTGAACTATATTTCAACGTTTTTTGATGGTTCTGAGCCACCAAACACACTTAAAGCATGCAGAATCGACTCAGAATAGGAAAAGGAGAGGTTTAGGTCAATTTTATGCATTCTGGCGTTCGTAGATACTAGAAAACCGTTAAAATTCTTCAGAAACGTCACTTTTGAAGTGTTTTCTTGTACTTTTAAGCCAATCAGATACCCTACGGGCTCGGAAAGTGCAACGAAACCATCAAATTTTAGCTAGAAACTGTATTTTTTGTCGATTTTTATTGAATTTGAACTATAGTTCAACGTTTTTTGACGGTTCTGAGCCACCAAACACACTTAAAGCATGCAGAATCGACTCAGAATAGGAAAAGGAGACGTTTAGGTCAATTTTATGCATTCTGGCGTTCGTAGATACAAGAAAACTGTTAAAATTCTTCAGAAACGTCACTTTTGAAGTGTTTTCTTGTACTTTTAAGCCAATCAGATACCCTACGGGCTCGGAAAGTGCAACGAAACCATCAAATTTTAGCTAGAAACTGTATTTTTGTCGATTTTTATTGAATTTGAACTATATTTCAACGTTTTTTGATGGTTCTGAGCCACCAAACACACTTAAAGCATGCAGAATCGACTCAGAATAGGAAAAGGAGACGTTTAGGTCAATTTTATGCATTCTGGCGTTCGTAGATACAAGAAAACTGTTAAAATTCTTCAGAAACGTCACTTCTGAAGTGTTTTCTTGTACTTTTAAGCCAATCAGATACCCTACGGGCTCGGAAAGTGCAACGAAACCATCAAATTTTAGCTAGAAACTGTATTTTTGTCGATTTTTATTGAATTTGAACTATATTTCAACGTTTTTTGATGGTTCTGAGCCACCAAACACACTTAAAGCATGCAGAATCGACTCAGAATAGGAAAAGGAGACGTTTAGGTCAATTTTATGCATTCTGGCGTTCGTAGATACAAGAAAACTGTTAAAATTCTTCAGAAACGTCACTTTTGAAGTGTTTTCTTGTACTTTTAAGCCAATCAGATACCCTACGGGCTCGGAAAGTGCAACGAAACCATCAAATTTTAGCTAGAAACTGTATTTTTGTCGATTTTTATTGAATTTGAACTATATTTCAACGTTTTTTGATGGTTCTGAGCCACCAAACACACTTAAAGCATGCAGAATCGACTCAGAATAGGAAAAGGAGACGTTTAGGTCAATTTTATGCATTCTGGCGTTCGTAGATACTAGAAAACCGTTAAAATTCTTCAGAAACGTCACTTTTGAAGTGTTTTCTTGTACTTTTAAGCCAATCAGATACCCTACGGGCTCGGAAAGTGCAACGAAACCATCAAATTTTAGCTAGAAACTGTATTTTTGTCGATTTTTATTGAATTTGAACTATAGTTCAACGTTTTTTGATGGTTCTGAGCCACCAAACACACTTAAAGCATGCAGAATCGACTCAGAATAGGAAAAGGAGACGTTTAGGTCAATTTTATGCATTCTGGCGTTCGTAGATACAAGAAAACTGTTAAAATTCTTCAGAAACGTCACTTTTGAAGTGTTTTCTTGTACTTTTAAGCCAATCAGATACCCTACGGGCTCGGAAAGTGCAACGAAACCATCAAATTTTAGCTAGAAACTGTATTTTTGTCGATTTTTATTGAATTTGAACTATATTTCAACGTTTTTTGATGGTTCTGAGCCACCAAACACACTTAAAGCATGCAGAATCGACTCAGAATAGGAAAAGGAGACGTTTAGGTCAATTTTATGCATTCTGGCGTTCGTAGATACAAGAAAACTGTTAAAATTCTTCAGAAACGTCACTTCTGAAGTGTTTTCTTGTACTTTTAAGCCAATCAGATACCCTACGGGCTCGGAAAGTGCAACGAAACCATCAAATTTTAGCTAGAAACTGTATTTTTGTCGATTTTTATTGAATTTGAACTATATTTCAACGTTTTTTGATGGTTCTGAGCCACCAAACACACTTAAAGCATGCAGAATCGACTCAGAATAGGAAAAGGAGACGTTTAGGTCAATTTTATGCATTCTGGCGTTCGTAGATACAAGAAAACTGTTAAAATTCTTCAGAAACGTCACTTTTGAAGTGTTTTCTTGTACTTTTAAGCCAATCAGATACCCTACGGGCTCGGAAAGTGCAACGAAACCATCAAATTTTAGCTAGAAACTGTATTTTTGTCGATTTTTATTGAATTTGAACTATATTTCAACGTTTTTTGATGGTTCTGAGCCACCAAACACACTTAAAGCATGCAGAATCGACTCAGAATAGGAAAAGGAGACGTTTAGGTCAATTTTATGCATTCTGGCGTTCGTAGATACAAGAAAACTGTTAAAATTCTTCAGAAACGTCACTTTTGAAGTGTTTTCTTGTACTTTTAAGCCAATCAGATACCCTACGGGCTCGGAAAGTGCAACGAAACCATCAAATTTTAGCTAGAAACTGTATTTTTGTCGATTTTTATTGAATTTGAACTATATTTCAACGTTTTTTGATGGTTCTGAGGTTCTGAGCCACCAAACACACTTAAAGCATGCAGAATCGACTCAGAATAGGAAAAGGAGACGTTTAGGTCAATTTTATGCATTCTGGCGTTCGTAGATACAAGAAAACTGTTAAAATTCTTCAGAAACGTCACTTTTGAAGTGTTTTCTTGTACTTTTAAGCCAATCAGATACCCTACGGGCTCGGAAAGTGCAACGAAACCATCAAATTTTAGCTAGAAACTGTATTTTTGTCGATTTTTATTGAATTTGAACTATATTTCAACGTTTTTTGATGGTTCTGAGCCACCAAACACACTTAAAGCATGCAGAATCGACTCAGAATAGGAAAAGGAGACGTTTAGGTCAATTTTATGCATTCTGGCGTTCGTAGATACAAGAAAACTGTTAAAATTCTTCAGAAACGTCACTTTTGAAGTGTTTTCTTGTACTTTTAAGCCAATCAGATACCCTACGGGCTTGGAAAGTGCAACGAAACCATCAAATTTTAGCTAGAAACTGTATTTTTGTCGATTTTTATTGAATTTGAACTATATTTCAACGTTTTTTGATGGTTCTGAGCCACCAAACACACTTAAAGCATGCAGAATCGACTCAGAATAGGAAAAGGAGACGTTTAGGTCAATTTTATGCATTCTGGCGTTCGTAGACACAAGAAAACTGTTAAAATTCTTCAGAAACGTCACTTTTGAAGTGTTTTCTTGTACTTTTAAGCCAATCAGAAACCCTACGGGCTCGGAAAGTGCAACGAAACCATCAAATTTTAGCTAGAAACTGTATTTTTGTCGATTTTTATTGAATTTGAACTATATTTCAACGTTTTTTGATGGTTCTGAGCCACCAAACACACTTAAAGCATGCAGAATCGACTCAGAATAGGAAAAGGAGACGTTTAGGTCAATTTTATGCATTCTGGCGTTCGTAGATACAAGAAAACTGTTAAAATTCTTCAGAAACGTCACTTTTGAAGTGTTTTCTTGTACTTTTAAGCCAATCAGACACCCTACGGGCTCGGAAAGTGCAACGAAACCATCAGCTAGAAACTGTATTTTGTCGATTTTTATTGAATTTGAACTATATTTCAACGTTTTTTGATGGTTCTGAGCCACCAAACACACTTAAAGCATGCAGAATCGACTCAGAATAGGAAAAGGAGACGTTTAGGTCATTTTTATGCATTCTGGCGTTCGTAGATACAAGAAAACTGTTAAAATTCTTCATAAACGTCACTTTTGAAGTGTTTTCTTGTACTTTTAAGCCAATCAGATACCCTACGGGCTCGGAAAGTGCAACGAAACCATCAAATTTTAGCTAGAAACTGTATTTTTGTCGATTTTTATTGAATTTGAACTATATTTCAACGTTTTTTGATGGTTCTGAGCCACCAAACACACTTAAAGCATGCAGAATCGACTCAGAATAGGAAAAGGAGACGTTTAGGTCAATTTTATGCATTCTGGCGTTCGTAGACACAAGAAAACTGTTAAAATTCTTCAGAAACGTCACTTTTGAAGTGTTTTCTTGTACTTTTAAGCCAATCAGAAACCCTACGGGCTCGGAAAGTGCAACGAAACCATCAAATTTTAGCTAGAAACTGTATTTTTGTCGATATTTATTGAATTTGAACTATATTTCAACGTTTTTTGATGGTTCTGAGCCACCAAACACACTTAAAGCATGCAGAATCTACTCAGAATAGGAAAAGGAGACGTTTAGGTCAATTTTATGCATTCTGGCGTTCGTAGATACAAGAAAACTGTTAAAATTCTTCAGAAACGTCACTTTTGAAGTGTTTTCTTGTACTTTTAAGCCAATCAGACACCCTACGGGCTCGGAAAGTGCAACGAAACCATCAAATTTTAGCTAGAAACTGTATTTTTGTCGATTTTTATTGAATTTGAACTATATTTCAACGTTTTTTGATGGTTCTGAGCCACCAAACACACTTAAAGCATGCAGAATCGACTCAGAATAGGAAAAGGAGACGTTTAGGTCATTTTTATGCATTCTGGCGTTCGTAGATACAAGAAAACTGTTAAAATTCTTCATAAACGTCACTTTTGAAGTGTTTTCTTGTACTTTTAAGCCAATCAGATACCCTACGGGCTCGGAAAGTGCAACGAAACCATCAAATTTTAGCTAGAAACTGTATTTTTGTCGATTTTTATTGAATTTGAACTATATTTCAACGTTTTTTGATGGTTCTGAGCCACCAAACACACTTAAAGCATGCAGAATCGACTCAGAATAGGAAAAGGAGACGTTTAGGTCAATTTTATGCATTCTGGCGTTCGTAGATACAAGAAAACTGTTAAAATTCTTCAGAAACGTCACTTTTGAAGTGTTTTCTTGTACTTTTAAGCCAATCAGATACCCTACGGGCTCGGAAAGTGCAACGAAACCATCAAATTTTAGCTAGAAACTGTATTTTTGTCGATTTTTATTGAATTTGAACTATATTTCAACGTTTTTTGATGGTTCTGAGCCACCAAACACACTTAAAGCATGCAGAATCGACTCAGAATAGGAAAAGGAGACGTTTAGGTCAATTTTATGCATTCTGGCGTTCGTAGATACAAGAAAACTGTTAAAATACTTCAGAAACGTCACTTTTGAAGTGTTTTCTTGTACTTTTAAGCCAATCAGATACCCTACGGGCTCGGAAAGTGCAACGAAACCATCAAATTTTAGCTAGAAACTGTATTTTTGTCGATTTTTATTGAATTTGAACTATATTTCAACGTTTTTTGATGGTTCTGAGCCACCAAACGCACTTAAAGCATGTAGAATCGACTCAGAATAGGAAAAGGAGACGTTTAGGTCAATTTTATGCATTCTGGCGTTCGTAGATACAAGAAAACTGTTAAAATTCTTCAGAAACGTCACTTTTGAAGTGTTTTCTTGTACTTTTAAGCCAATCAGATACCCTACGGGCTCGGAAAGTGCAACGAAACCATCAAATTTTAGCTAGAAACTGTATTTTTGTCGATTTTTATTGAATTTGAACTATATTTCAACGTTTTTTGATGGTTCTGAGCCACCAAACACACTTAAAGCATGCAGAATCGACTCAGAATAGGAAAAGGAGACGTTTAGGTCAATTTTATGCATTCTGGCGTTCGTAGATACAGGAAAACTGTTAAAATTCTTCAGAAACGTCACTTTTGAAGTGTTTTCTTGTACTTTTAAGCCAATCAGATACCCTACGGGCTCGGAAAGTGCAACGAAACCATCAAATTTTAGCTAGAAACTGTATTTTTGTCGATTTTTATTGAATTTGAACTATATTTCAACGTTTTTTGATGGTTCTGAGCCACCAAACACACTTAAAGCATGCAGAATCGACTCAGAATAGGAAAAGGAGACGTTTAGGTCAATTTTATGCATTCTGGCGTTCGTAGATACAAGAAAACTGTTAAAATTCTTCAGAAACGTCACTTTTGAAGTGTTTTCTTGTACTTTTAAGCCAATCAGATACCCTACGGGCTCGGAAAGTGCAACGAAACCATCAAATTTTAGCTAGAAACTGTATTTTTGTCGATTTTTATTGAATTTGAACTATATTTCAACGTTTTTTGATGGTTCTGAGCCACCAAACACACTTAAAGCATGCAGAATCGACTCAGAATAGTAAAAGGAGACGTTTAGGTCAAGTTTATGCATTCTGGCGTTCGTAGATACAAGAAAACTGTTAAAATTCTTCAGAAACGTCACTTTTGAAGTGTTTTCTTGTACTTTTAAGCCAATCAGATACCCAACGGGCTCGGAAAGTGCAACGAAACCATCAAATTTTAGCTAGAAACTGTATTTTTGTCGATTTTTATTGAATTTGAACTATATTTCAACGTTTTTTGATGGTTCTGAGCCACCAAACACACTTAAAGCATGCAGAATCGACTCAGAATAGGAAAAGGAGACGTTTAGGTCAATTTTATGCATTCTGGCGTTCGTAGATACAAGAAAACTGTTAAAATTCTTCAGAAACGTCACTTTTGAAGTGTTTTCTTGTACTTTTAAGCCAATCAGATACCCTACGGGCTTGGAAAGTGCAACGAAACCATCAAATTTTAGCTAGAAACTGTATTTTTGTCGATTTTTATTGAATTTGAACTATATTTCAACGTTTTTTGATGGTTCTGAGCCACCAAACACACTTAAAGCATGCAGAATCGACTCAGAATAGGAAAAGGAGACGTTTAGGGCAATTTTATGCATTCTGGCGTTCGTAGACACAAGAAAACTGTTAAAATTCTTCAGAAACGTCACTTTTGAAGTGTTTTCTTGTACTTTTAAGCCAATCAGAAACCCTACGGGCTCGGAAAGTGCAACGAAACCATCAAATTTTAGCTAGAAACTGTATTTTTGTCGATTTTTATTGAATTTGAACTATATTTCAACGTTTTTTGATGGTTCTGAGCCACCAAACACACTTAAAGCATGCAGAATCGACTCAGAATAGGAAAAGGAGACGTTTAGGTCAATTTTATGCATTCTGGCGTTCGTAGATACAAGAAAACTGTTAAAATTCTTCAGAAACGTCACTTTTGAAGTGTTTTCTTGTACTTTTAAGCCAATCAGATACCCTACGGGCTCGGAAAGTGCAACGAAACCATCAAATTTTAGCTAGAAACTGTATTTTTGTCGATTTTTATTGAATTTGAACTATCTTTCAACGTTTTTTGATGGTTCTGAGCCACCAAACACACTTAAAGCATGCAGAATCGACTCAGAATAGGAAAAGGAGACGTTTAGGTCATTTTTATGCATTCTGGCGTTCGTAGATACAAGAAAACTGTTAAAATTCTTCAGAAACGTCACTTTTGAAGTGTTTTCTTGTACTTTTAAGCCAATCAGATACCCTACGGGCTCGGAAAGTGCAACGAAACCATCAAATTTTAGCTAGAAACTGTATTTTTGTCGATTTTTATTGAATTTGAACTATATTTCAACGTTTTTTGATGGTTCTGAGCCACCAAACACACTTAAAGCATGCAGAATCGACTCAGAATAGGAAAAGGAGACGTTTAGGTCAATTTTATGCATTCTGGCGTTCGTAGATACAAGAAAACTGTTAAAATTCTTCAGAAACGTCACTTTTGAAGTGTTTTCTTGTACTTTTAAGCCAATCAGATACCCTACGGGCTCGGAAAGTGCAACGAAACCATCAAATTTTAGCTAGAAACTGTATTTTTGTCGATTTTTATTGAATTTGAACTATATTTCAACGTTTTTTGATGGTTCTGAGCCACCAAACACACTTAAAGCATGCAGAATCGACTCAGAATAGGAAAAGGAGACGTTTAGGTCAATTTTATGCATTCTGGCGTTCGTAGATACAAGAAAACTGTTAAAATACTTCAGAAACGTCACTTTTGAAGTGTTTTCTTGTACTTTTAAGCCAATCAGATACCCTACGGGCTCGGAAAGTGCAACGAAACCATCAAATTTTAGCTAGAAACTGTATTTTTGTCGATTTTTATTGAATTTGAACTATATTTCAACGTTTTTTGATGGTTCTGAGCCACCAAACACACTTAAAGCATGTAGAATCGACTCAGAATAGGAAAAGGAGACGTTTAGGTCAATTTTATGCATTCTGGCGTTCGTAGATAAAAGAAAACTGTTAAAATTCTTCAGAAACGTCACTTTTGAAGTGTTTTCTTGTACTTTTAAGCCAATCAGATACCCTACGGGCTCGGAAAGTGCAACGAAACCATCAAATTTTAGCTAGAAACTGTATTTTTGTCGATTTTTATTGAATTTGAACTATACTTCAACGTTTTTTGATGGTTCTGAGCCACCAAACACACTTAAAGCATGCAGAATCGACTCAGAATAGGAAAAGGAGACGTTTAGGTCAATTTTATGCATTCTGGCGTTCGTAGATACAAGAAAACTGTTAAAATTCTTCAGAAACGTCACTTTTGAAGTGTTTTCTTGTACTTTTAAGCCAATCAGATACCCTACGGGCTCGGAAAGTGCAACGAAACCATCAAATTTTAGCTAGAAACTGTATTTTTGTCGATTTTTATTGAATTTGAACTATATTTCAACGTTTTTTGATGGTTCTGAGCCACCAAACACACTTAAAGCATGCAGAATCGACTCAGAATAGGAAAAGGAGACGTTTAGGTCAATTTTATGCATTCTGGCGTTCGTAGATACAAGAAAACTGTTAAAATTCTTCAGAAACGTCACTTTTGAAGTGTTTTCTTGTACTTTTAAGCCAATCAGATACCCTATGGGCTCGGAAAGTGCAACGAAACCATCAAATTTTAGCTAGAAACTGTATTTTTGTCGATTTTTATTGAATTTGAACTATATTTCAACGTTTTTTGATGGTTCTGAGCCACCAAACACACTTAAAGCATGCAGAATCGACTCAGAATAGGAAAAGGAGACGTTTAGGTCAATTTTATGCATTCTGGCGTTCGTAGATACAAGAAAACTGTTAAAATTCTTCAGAAACGTCACTTTTGAAGTGTTTTCTTGTACTTTTAAGCCAATCAGATACCCAACGGGCTCGGAAAGTGCAACGAAACCATCAAATTTTAGCTAGAAACTGTATTTTTGTCGATTTTTATTGAATTTGAACTATATTTCAACGTTTTTTGATGGTTCTGAGCCACCAAACACCCTTAAAGCATGCAGAATCGACTCAGAATAGGAAAAGGAGACGTTTAGGTCAATTTTATGCATTCTGGCGTTCGTAGATACAAGAAAACTGTTAAAATTCTTCAGAAACGTCACTTTTGAAGTGTTTTCTTGTACTTTTAAGCCAATCAGATACCCTACGGGCTCGGAAAGTGCAACGAAACCATCAAATTTTAGCTAGAAACTGTATTTTTGTCGATTTTTATTGAATTTGGACTATATTTCAACGTTTTTTGATGGTTCTGAGCCACCAAACACACTTAAAGCATGCAGAATCGACTCAGAATAGGAAAAGGAGACGTTTAGGTCAATTTTATGCATTCTGGCGTTCGTAGATACAAGAAAACTGTTAAAATTCTTCAGAAACGTCACTTTTGAAGTGTTTTCTTGTACTTTTAAGCCAATCAGATACCCTACGGGCTCGGAAAGTGCAACGAAACCATCAAATTTTAGCTAGAAACTGTATTTTTGTCGATTTTTATTGAATTTGAACTATATTTCAACGTTTTTTGATGGTTCTGAGCCACCAAACACACTTAAAGCATGCAGAATCGACTCAGAATAGGAAAAGGAGACGTTTAGGTCCATTTTATGCATTCTGGCGTTCGTAGATACAAGAAAACTGTTAAAATTCTTCAGAAACATCACTTTTGAAGTGTTTTCTTGTACTTTTAAGCCAATCAGATACCCTACGGGCTCGGAAAGTGCAACGAAACCATCAAATTTTAGCTAGAAACTGTATTTTTGTCGATTTTTATTGAATTTGAACTATATTTCAACGTTTTTTGATGGTTCTGAGCCACCAAACACACTTAAAGCATGCAGAATCGACTCAGAATAGGAAAAGGAGACGTTTAGGTCAATTTTATGCATTCTGGCGTTCGTAGATACAAGAAAACTGTTAAAATTCTTCAGAAACGTCACTTTTGAAGTGTTTTCTTGTACTTTTAAGCCAATCAGATACCCTACGGGCTCGGAAAGTGCAACGAAACCATCAAATTTTAGCTAGAAACTGTATTTTTGTCGATTTTTATTGAATTTGAACTATTTTTCAACGTTTTTTGATGGTTCTGAGCCACCAAACACACTTAAAGCATGCAGAATCGACTCAGAATAGGAAAAGGAGATGTTTAGGTCAATTTTATGCATTCTGGCGTCCGTAGATACAAGAAAACTGTTAAAATTCTTCAGAAACGTCACTTTTGAAGTGTTTTCTTGTACTTTTAAGCCAATCAGATACCCTACGGGCTCGGAAAGTGCAACGAAACCATCAAATTTTAGCTAGAAACTGTATTTTTGTCGATTTTTATTGAATTTGAACTATATTTCAACGTTTTTTGATGGTTCTGAGCCACCAAACACACTTAAAGCATGCAGAATCGACTCAGAGTGGGAAACGGAGACGTTTAGGTCAATTTTATGCATTCTGGCGTTCGTAGATACAAGAAAACTGTTAAAATTCTTCAGAAACGTCACTTTTGAAGTGTTTTCTTGTACTTTTAAGCCAGTCAGATACCCTACGGGCTCGGAAAGTGCAACGAAACCATCAAATTCTAGCTAGAAACTGTATTTTTGTCGATTTTTATTGAATTTGAACTATATTTCAACGTTTTTTGATGGTTCTGAGCCACCAAACACACTTAAAGCATGCAGAATCGACTCAGAATAGGAAAAGGAGACGTTTAGGTCAATTTTATGCATTCTGGCGTTCGTAGATACAAGAAAACTGTTAAAATTCTTCAGAAACGTCACTTTTGAAGTGTTTTCTTGTACTTTTAAGCCAATCAGATACCCTACGGGCTCGGAAAGTGCAACGAAACCATCAAATTTTAGCTAGAAACTGTATTTTTGTCGATTTTTATTGAATTTGAACTATATTTCAACGTTTTTTGATGGTTCTGAGCCACCAAACACACTTAAAGCATGCAGAATCGACTCAGAATAGGAAAAGGAGACGTTTAGGTCAATTTTATGCATTCTGGCGTTCGTAGATACAAGAAAACTGTTAAAATTCTTCAGAAACGTCACTTTTGAAGTGTTTTCTTGTACTTTTAAGCCAATCAGATACCCAACGGGCTCGGAAAGTGCAACGAAACCATCAAATTTTAGCTAGAAACTGTATTTTTGTCGATTTTTATTGAATTTGAACTACATATATTTCAACGTTTTTTGATGGTTCTGAGCCACCAAACACACTTAAAGCATGCAGAATCGACTCAGAATAGGAAAAGGAGACGTTTAGGTCAATTTTATGCATTCTGGCGTTCGTAGATACAAGAAAACTGTTAAAATTCTTCAGAAACGTCACTTTTGAAGTGTTTTATTGTACTTTTAAGCCAATCAGATACCCTACGGGCTCGGAAAGTGCAACGAAACCATCAAATTTTAGCTAGAAACTGTATTTTTGTCGATTTTTATTGAATTTGAACTATATTTCAACGTTTTTTGATGGTTCTGAGCCACCAAACACACTTAAAGCATGCAGAATCGACTCAGAATAGGAAAAGGAGACGTTTAGGTCAATTTTATGCATTCTGGCGTTCGTAGATACAAGAAAACTGTTAAAATTCTTCAGAAACGTCACTTTTGAAGTGTTTTCTTGTACTTTTAAGCCAATCAGATACCCTACGGGCTCGGAAAGTGCAACGAAACCATCAAATTTTAGCTAGAAACTGTATTTTTGTCGATTTTTATTGAATTTGAACTATATTTCAACGTTTTTTGATGGTTCTGAGCCACCAAACACACTTAAAGCATGCAGAATCGACTCAGAATAGGAAAAGGAGACGTTTAGGTCAATTTTATGCATTCTGGCGTTCGTAGATACAAGAAAACTGTTAAAATTCTTCAGAAACGTCACTTTTGAAGTGTTTTCTTGTACTTTTAAGCCAATCAGATACCCTACGGGCTCGGAAAGTGCAACGAAACCATCAAATTTTAGCTAGAAACTGTATTTTTGTCGATTTTTATTGAATTTGAACTATATTTCAACGTTTTTTGATGGTTCTGAGCCACCAAACACACTTAAAGCATGCAGAATCGACTCAGAATAGGAAAAGGAGACGTTTAGGTCAATTTTATGCATTCTGGCGTTCGTAGATACAAGAAAACTGTTAAAATTCTTCAGAAACGTCACTTTTGAAGTGTTTTCTTGTACTTTTAAGCCAATCAGATACCCTACGGGCTCGGAAAGTGCAACGAAACCATCAAATTTTAGCTAGAAACTGTATTTTTGTCGATTTTTATTGAATTTGAACTATATTTCAACGTTTTTTGATGGTTCTGAGCCACCAAACACACTTAAAGCATGCAGAATCGACTCAGAATAGGAAAAGGAGACGTTTAGGTCAATTTTATGCATTCTGGCGTTCGTAGATACAAGAAAACTGTTAAAATTCTTCAGAAACGTCACTTTTGAAGTGTTTTCTTGTACTTTTAAGCCAATCAGATACCCTACGGGCTCGGAAAGTGCAACGAAACCATCAAATTTTAGCTAGAAACTGTATTTTTGTCGATTTTTATTGAATTTGAACTATATTTCAACGTTTTTTAATGGTTCTGAGCCACCAAACACACTTAAAGCATGCAGAATCGACTCAGAATAGGAAAAGGAGACGTTTAGGTCAATTTTATGCATTCTGGCGTTCGTAGATACAAGAAAACTGTTAAAATTCTTCAGAAACGTCACTTTTGAAGTGTTTTCTTGTACTTTTAAGCCAATCAGATACCCTACGGGCTCGGAAAGTGCAACGAAACCATCAAATTTTAGCTAGAAACTGTATTTTTGTCGATTTTTATTGAATTTGAACTATATTTCAACGTTTTTTGATGGTTCTGAGCCACCAAACACACTTAAAGCATGCAGAATCGACTCGGAATAGGAAAAGGAGACGTTTAGGTCAATTTTATGCATTCTGGCGTTCGTAGATACAAGAAAACTGTTAAAATTCTTCAGAAACGTCACTTTTGAAGTGTTTTCTTGTACTTTTAAGCCAATCAGATACCCTACGGGCTCGGAAAGTGCAACGAAACCATCAAATTTTAGCTAGAAACTGTATTTTTGTCGATTTTTATTGAATTTGAACTATATTTCAACGTTGTTTGATGGTTCTGAGCCACCAAACACACTTAAAGCATGCAGAATCGACTCAGAATAGGAAAAGGAGACGTTTAGGTCAATTTTATGCATTCTGGCGTTCGTAGATACAAGAAAACTGTTAAAATTCTTCAGAAACGTCACTTTTGAAGTGTTTTCTTGTACTTTTAAGCCAATCAGATACCCTACGGGCTCGGAAAGTGCAACGAAAGCATCAAATTTTAGCTAGAAACTGTATTTTTGTCGATTTTTATTGAATTTGAACTATATTTCAACGTTTTTTGATGGTTCTGAGCCACCAAACACACTTAAAGCATGCAGACTCGACTCAGAATAGGAAAAGGAGACGTTTAGGTCAATTTTATGCATTCTGGCGTTCGTAGATACAAGAAAACTGTTAAAATTCTTCAGAAACGTCACTTTTGAAGTGTTTTCTTGTATTTTTTAGCCAATCAGATACCCTACGGGCTCGGAAAGTGCAACGAAACCATCAAATTTTAGCTAGAAACTGTATTTTTGTCGATTTTTATTGAATTTGAACTATATTTCAACGTTTTTTGATGGTTCTGAGCCACCAAACACACTTAAAGAATGCAGAATCGACTCAGAATAGGAAAAGGAGACGTTTAGGTCAATTTTATGCATTCTGGCGTTCGTAGATACAAGAAAACTGTTAAAATTCTTCAGAAACGTCACTTTTGAAGTGTTTTCTTGTACTTTTAAGCCAATCAGATACCCTACGGGCTCGGAAAGTGCAACGAAACCATCAAATTTTAGCTAGAAACTGTATTTTTGTCGATTTTTATTGAATTTGAACTATATTTCAACGTTTTTTGATGGTTCTGAGCCACCAAACACACTTAAAGCATGCAGAATCGACTCAGAATAGGAAAAGGAGACGTTTAGGTCAATTTTATGCATTCTGGCGTTCGTAGATACAAGAAAACTGTTAAAATTCTTCAGAAACGTCACTTTTGAAGTGTTTTCTTGTACTTTTAAGCCAATCAGATACCCTACGGGCTCGGAAAGTGCAACGAAACCATCAAATTTTAGCTAGAAACTGTATTTTTGTCGATTTTTATTGAATTTGAACTATATTTCAACGTTTTTTGATGGTTCTGAGCCACCAAACACACTTAAAGCATGCAGAATCGACTCAGAATAGGAAAAGGAGACGTTTAGGTCAATTTTATGCATTCTGGCGTTCGTAGATACAAGAAAACTGTTAAAATTCTTCAGAAACTTCACTTTTGAAGTGTTTTCTTGTACTTTTAAGCCAATCAGATACCCTACGGGCTCGGAAAGTGCAACGAAACCATCAAATTTTAGCTAGAAACTGTATTTTTGTCGATTTTTATTGAATTTGAACTATATTTCAACGTTTTTTGATGGTTCTGAGCCACCAAACACACTTAAAGCATGCAGAATCGACTCAGAATAGGAAAAGGAGACGTTTAGGTCAATTTTATGCATTCTGGCGTTCGTAGATACAAGAAAACTGTTAAAATTCTTCAGAAACGTCACTTTTGAAGTGTTTTCTTGTAATTTTAAGCCAATCAGATACCATACGGGCTCGGAAAGTGCAACGAAACCATCAAATTTTAGCTAGAAACTGTATTTTTGTCGATTTTTATTGAATTTGAACTATATTTCAACGTTTTTTGATGGTTCTGAGCCACCAAACACACTTAAAGCATGCAGAATCGACTCAGAATAGGAAAAGGAGACGTTTAGGTCAATTTTATGCATTCTGGCGTTCGTAGATACAAGAAAACTGTTAAAATTCTTCAGAAACGTCACTTTTGAAGTGTTTTCTTGTACTTTTAAGCCAATCAGATACCCTTCGGGCTCGGAAAGTGCAACGAAACCATCAAATTTTAGCTAGAAACTGTATTTTTGTCGATTTTTATTGAATTTGAACTATATTTCAACGTTTTTTGATGGTTCTGAGCCACCAAACACACTTAAAGCATGCAGAATCGACTCAGAATAGGAAAAGGAGACGTTTAGGTCAATTTTATGCATTCTGGCGTTCGTGGATACAAGAAAACTGTTAAAATTCTTCAGAAACGTCACTTTTGAAGTGTTTTCTTGTACTTTTAAGCCAATCAGATACCCTACGGGCTCGGAAAGTGCAACGAAACCATCAAATTTTAGCTAGAAACTGTATTTTTGTCGATTTTTATTGAATTTGAACTATATTTCAACGTTTTTTGATGGTTCTGAGCCACCAAACACACTTAAAGCATGCAGAATCGACTCAGAATAGGAAAAGGAGACGTTTAGGTCAATTTTTGTGCATTCTGGCGTTCGTAGATACAAGAAAACTGTTAAAATTCTTCAGAAACGTCACTTTTGAAGTGTTTTCTTGTACTTTTAAGCCAATCAGATACCCTACGGGCTCGGAAAGTGCAACGAAACCATCAAATTTTAGCTAGAAACTGTATTTTTGTCGATTTTTATTGAATTTGAACTATATTTCAACGTTTTTTGATGGTTCTGAGCCACCAAACACACTTAAAGCATGCAGAATCGACTCAGAATAGGAAAAGGAGACGTTTAGGTCAATTTTATGCATTCTGGCGTTCGTAGATACAAGAAAACTGTTAAAATTCTTCAGAAACGTCACTTTTGAAGTGTTTTCTTGTACTTTTAAGCCAATCAGATACCCTACGGGCTCGGAAAGTGCAACGAAACCATCAAATTTTAGCTAGAAACTGTATTTTTGTCGATTTTTATTGAATTTGAACTATATTTCAACGTTTTTTGATGGTTCTGAGCCACCAAACACACTTAAAGCATGCAGAATCGACTCAGAATAGGAAAAGGAGACGTTTAGGTCAATTTTATGCATTCTGGCGTTCGTAGATACAAGAAAACTGTTAAAATTCTTCAGAAACGTCACTTTTGAAGTGTTTTCTTGTACTTTTAAGCCAATCAGATACCCTACGGGCTCGGAAAGTGCAACGAAACCATCAAATTTTAGCTAGAAACTGTATTTTTGTCGATTTTTATTGAATTTGAACTATATTTCAACGTTTTTTGATGGTTCTGAGCCACCAAACACACTTAAAGCATGCAGAATCGACTCAGAATAGGAAAAGGAGACGTTTAGGTCAATTTTATGCATTCTGGCGTTCGTAGATACAAGAAAACTGTTAAAATTCTTCAGAAACGTCACTTTTGAAGTGTTTTCTTGTACTTTTAAGCCAATCAGATACCCTACGGGCTCGGAAAGTGCAACGAAACCATCAAATTTTAGCTAGAAACTGTATTTTTGTCGATTTTTATTGAATTTGAACTATATTTCAACGTTTTTTGATGGTTCTGAGCCACCAAACACACTTAAAGCATGCAGAATCGACTCAGAATAGGAAAAGGAGACGTTTAGGTCAATTTTATGCATTCTGGCGTTCGTAGATACAAGAAAACTGTTAAAATTCTTCAGAAACGTCACTTTTGAAGTGTTTTCTTGTACTTTTAAGCCAATCAGATACCCTACGGGCTCGGAAAGTGCAACGAAACCATCAAATTTTAGCTAGAAACTGTATTTTTGTCGATTTTTATTGAATTTGAACTATATTTCAACGTTTTTTGATGGTTCTGAGTCACCAAACACACTTAAAGCATGCAGAATCGACTCAGAATAGGAAAAGGAGACGTTTAGGTCAATTTTATGCATTCTGGCGTTCGTAGATACAAGAAAACTGTTAAAATTCTTCAGAAACGTCACTTTTGAAGTGTTTTCTTGTACTTTTAAGCCAATCAGATACCCAACGGGCTCGGAAAGTGCAACGAAACCATCAAATTTTAGCTAGAAACTGTATTTTTGTCGATTTTTATTGAATTTGAACTATATTTCAACGTTTTTTGATGGTTCTGAGCCACCAAACACACTTAAAGCATGCAGAATCGACTCAGAATAGGAAAAGGAGACGTTTAGGTCAATTTTATGCATTCTGGCGTTCGTAGATACAAGAAAACTGTTAAAATTCTTCAGAAACGTCACTTTTGAAGTGTTTTCTTGTACTTTTAAGCCAATCAGATACCCTACGGGCTCGGAAAGTGCAACGAAACCATCAAAGTTTAGCTAGAAACTGTATTTTTGTCGATTTTTATTGAATTTGAACTATATTTCAACGTTTTTTGATGGTTCTGAACCACCAAACACACTTAAAGCATGCAGAATCGACTCAGAATAGGAAAAGGAGACGTTTAGGTCAATTTTATGCATTCTGGCGTTCGTAGATACAAGAAAACTGTTAAAATTCTTCAGAAACGTCACTTTTGAAGTGTTTTCTTGTACTTTTAAGCCAATCAGATACCCTACGGGCTCGGAAAGTGCAACGAAACCATCAAATTTTAGCTAGAAACTGTATTTTTGTCGATTTTTATTGAATTTGAACTATATTTCAATGTTTTTTGATGGTTCTGAGCCACCAAACACACTTAAAGCATGCAGAATCGACTCAGAATATTAAAAGGAGACGTTTAGGTCAATTTTATGCATTCTGGCGTTCGTAGATACAAGAAAACTGTTAAAATTCTTCAGAAACGTCACTTTTGAAGTGTTTTCTTGTACTTTTAAGCCAATCAGATACCCTACGGGTTCGGAAAGTGCAACGAAACCATCAAATTTTAGCTAGAAACTGTATTTTTGTCGATTTTTATTGAATTTGAACTATATTTCAACGTTTTTTGATGGTTCTGAGCCACCAAACACACTTAAAGCATGCAGAATCGACTCAGAATAGGAAAAGGAGACGTTTAGGTCAATTTTATGCATTCTGGCGTTCGTAGATACAAGAAAACTGTTAAAATTCTTCAGAAACGTCACTTTTGAAGTGTTTTCTTGTACTTTTAAGCCAATCAGATACCCTACGGGCTCGGAAAGTGCAACAAAACCATCAAATTTTAGCTAGAAACTGTATTTTTGTCGATTTTTATTGAATTTGAACTATATTTCAACGTTTTTTGATGGTTCTGAACCACCAAACACACTTAAAGCATGCAGAATCGACTCAGAATAGGAAAAGGAGACGTTTAGGTCAATTTTATGCATTCTGGCGTTCGTAGATACAAGAAAACTGTTAAAATTCTTCAGAAACGTCACTTTTGAAGTGTTTTCTTGTACTTTTAAGCCAATCAGATACCCTACGGGCTCGGAAAGTGCAACGAAACCATCAAATTTTAGCTAGAAACTGTATTTTTGTCGATTTTTATTGAATTTGAACTATATTTCAACGTTTTTTGATGGTTCTGAGCCACCAAACACACTTAAAGCATGCAGAATCGACTCAGAATAGGAAAAGAAGACGTTTAGGTCAATTTTATGCATTCTGGCGTTCGTAGATACAAGAAAACTGTTCAAATTCTTCAGTAACGTCACTTTTGAAGTGTTTTCTTGTACTTTTAAGCCAATCAGATACCCTACGGGCTCGGAAAGTGCAACGAAACCATCAAATTTTAGCTAGAAACTGTATTTTTGTCGATTTTTATTGAATTTGAACTATATTTCAACGTTTTTTGATGGTTCTGAGCCACCAAACACACTTAAAGCATGCAGAATCGACTCAGAATAGGAAAAGAAGACGTTTAGGTCAATTTTATGCATTCTGGCGTTCGTAGATACAAGAAAACTGTTCAAATTCTTCAGTAACGTCACTTTTGAAGTGTTTTCTTGTACTTTTAAGCCAATCAGATACCCTACGGGCTCGGAAAGTGCAACGAAACCATCAAATTTTAGCTAGAAACTGTATTTTTGTCGATTTTTATTGAATTTGAACTATATTTCAACGTTTTTTGATGGTTCTGAGCCACCAAACACACTTAAAGCATGCAGAATCGACTCAGAATAGGAAAAGGAGACGTTTAGTTCAATTTTATGCATTCTGGCGTTCGTAGATACAAGAAAACTGTTAAAATTCTTCAGAAACGTCACTTTTGAAGTGTTTTCTTGTACTTTTAAGCCAATCAGATACCCTACGGGCTCGGAAAGTGCAACGAAACCATCAAATTTTAGCTAGAAACTGTATTTTTGTCGATTTTTATTGAATTTGAACTATATTTCAACGTTTTTTGATGGTTCTGAGCCACCAAACACACTTAAAGCATGCAGAATCGACTCAGAATAGGAAAAGGAGACGTTTAGGTCAATTTTATGCATTCTGGCGTTCGTAGATACAAGAAAACTGTTAAAATTCTTCAGAAACGTCACTTTTGAAGTGTTTTCTTGTACTTTTAAGCCAATCAGATACCCTACGGGCTCGGAAAGTGCAACGAAACCATCAAATTTTAGCTAGAAACTGTATTTTTGTCGATTTTTATTGAATTTGAACTATATTTCAACGTTTTTTGATGGTTCTGAAGCCACCAAGCACACTTAAAGCATGCAGAATCGACTCAGAATAGGAAAAGGAGACGTTTAGGTCAATTTTATGCATTCTGGCGTTCGTAGATACAAGAAAACTGTTAAAATTCTTCAGAAACGTCACTTTTGAAGTGTTTTCTTGTACTTTTAAGCCAATCAGATACCCTACGGGCTCGGAAAGTGCAACGAAACCATCAAATTTTAGCTAGAAACTGTATTTTTGTCGATTTTTATTGAATTTGAACTATATTTCAACGTTTTTTGATGGTTCTGAGCCACCAAGCACACTTAAAGCATGCAGAATCGACTCAGAATAGGAAAAGAAGACGTTTAGGTCAATTTTATGCATTCTGGCGTTCGTAGATACAAGAAAACTGTTCAAATTCTTCAGAAACGTCACTTTTGAAGTGTTTTCTTGTACTTTTAAGCCAATCAGATAACCTACGGGCTCGGAAAGTGCAACGAAACCATCAAATTTTAGCTAGAAACTGTATTTTTGTCGATTTTTATTGAATTTGAACTATATTTCAACGTTTTTTGATGGTTCTGAGCCACCAAACACACTTAAAGCATGCAGAATCGACTCAGAATAGGAAAAGGAGAGGTTTAGGTCAATTTTATGCATTCTGGCGTTCGTAGATACAAGAAAACTGTTAAAATTCTTCAGAAACGTCACTTTTGAAGTGTTTTCTTGTACTTTTAAGCCAATCAGATACCCTACGGGCTCGGAAAGTGCAACGAAACCATCAAATTTTAGCTAGAAACTGTATTTTTGTCGATTTTTATTGAATTTGAACTATATTTCAACGTTTTTTGATGGTTCTGAGCCACCAAACACACTTAAAGCATGCAGAATCGACTCAGAATAGGAAAAGGAGACGTTTAGGTCAATTTTATGCATTCTGGCGTTCGTAGATACAAGAAAACTGTTAAAATTCTTCAGAAACGTCACTTTTGGAAGTGTTTTCTTGTACTTTTAAGCCAATCAGATACCCTACGGGCTCGGAAAGTGCAACGAAACCATCAAATTTTAGCTAGAAACTGTATTTTTGTCGATTTTTATTGAATTTGAACTATATTTCAACGTTTTTTGATGGTTCTGAGCCACCAAACACACTTAAAGCATGCAGAATCGACTCAGAATAGGAAAAGGAGACGTTTAGGTCAATTTTATGCATTCTGGCGTTCGTAGATACAAGAAAACTGTTATAATTCTTCAGAAACGTCACTTTTGAAGTGTTTTCTTGTACTTTTAAGCCAATCAGATACCCTACGGGCTCGGAAAGTGCAACGAAACCATCAAATTTTAGCTAGAAACTGTATTTTTGTCGATTTTTATTGAATTTGAACTATATTTCAACGTTTTTTGATGGTTCTGAGCCACCAAACACACTTAAAGCATGCAGAATCGACTCAGAATAGGAAAAGGAGACGTTTAGGTCAATTTTATGCATTCTGGCGTTCGTAGATACAAGAAAACTGTTAAAATTCTTCAGAAACGTCACTTTTGAAGTGTTTTCTTGTACTTTTAAGCCAATCAGATACCCTACGGGCTCGGAAAGTGCAACGAAACCATCAAATTTTAGCTAGAAACTGTATTTTTGTCGATTTTTATTGAATTTGAACTATATTTCAACGTTTTTTGATGGTTCTGAGCCACCAAACACACTTAAAGCATGCAGAATCGACTCAGAATAGGAAAAGGAGACGTTTAGGTCAATTTTATGCATTCTGGCGTTCGTAGATACAAGAAAACTGTTAAAATTCTTCAGAAACGTCACTTTTGAAGTGTTTTCTTGTACTTTTAAGCCAATCAGATACCCTACGGGCTCGGAAAGTGCAACGAAACCATCAAATTTTAGCTAGAAACTGTATTTTTGTCGATTTTTATTGAATTTGAACTATATTTCAACGTTTTTTGATGGTTCTGAGCCACCAAACACACTTAAAGCATGCAGAATCGACTCAGAATAGGAAAAGGAGACGTTTAGGTCAATTTTATGCATTCTGGCGTTCGTAGATACAAGAAAACTGTTAAAATTCTTCAGAAACGTCACTTTTGAAGTGTTTTCTTGTACTTTTAAGCCAATCAGATACCCTACGGGCTCGGAAAGTGTAACGAAACCATCAAATTTTAGCTAGAAACTGTATTTTTGTCGATTTTTATTGAATTTGAACTATATTTCAACGTTTTTTGATGGTTCTGAGCCACCAAACACACTTAAAGCATGCAGAATCGACTCAGAATAGGCAAAAGGAGACGTTTAGGTCAATTTTATGCATTCTGGCGTTCGTAGATACAAGAAAACTGTTAAAATTCTTCAGAAACGTCACTTTTGAAGTGTTTTCTTGTACTTTTAAGCCAATCAGATACCCTACGGGCTCGGAAAGTGCAACGAAACCATCAAATTTTAGCTAGAAACTGTATTTTTGTCGATTTTTATTGAATTTGAACTATATTTCAACGTTTTTTGATGGTTCTGAGCCACCAAACACACTTAAAGCATGCAGAATCGACTCAGAATAGGAAAAGGAGACGTTTAGGTCAATTTTATGCATTCTGGCGTTCGTAGATACAAGAAAACTGTTAAAATTCTTCAGAAACGTCACTTTTGAAGTGTTTTCTTGTACTTTTAAGCCAATCAGATACCCTACGGGCTCGGAAAGTGCAACGAAACCATCAAATTTTAGCTAGAAACTGTATTTTTGTCGATTTTTATTGAATTTGAACTATATTTCAACGTTTTTTGATGGTTCTGAGCCACCAAACACACTTAAAGCATGCAGAATCGACTCAGAATAGGAAAAGGAGACGTTTAGGTCAATTTTATGCATTCTGGCGTTCGTAGATACAAGAAAACTGTTAAAATTCTTCAGAAACGTCACTTTTGAAGTGTTTTCTTGTACTTTTAAGCCAATCAGATACCCTACGGGCTCGGAAAGTGTAACGAAACCATCAAATTTTAGCTAGAAACTGTATTTTTGTCGATTTTTATTGAATTTGAACTATATTTCAACGTTTTTTGATGGTTCTGAGCCACCAAACACACTTAAAGCATGCAGAATCGACTCAGAATAGGAAAAGGAGACGTTTAGGTCAATTTTATGCATTCTGGCGTTCGTAGATACAAGAAAACTGTTAAAATTCTTCAGAAACGTCACTTTTGAAGTGTTTTCTTGTACTTTTAAGCCAATCAGATACCCTACGGGCTCGGAAAGTGCAACGAAACCATCAAATTTTAGCTAGAAACTGTATTTTTGTCGATTTTTATTGAATTTGAACTATATTTCGACGTTTTTTGATGGTTCTGAGCCACCAAACACACTTAAAGCATGCAGAATCGACTCAGAATAGGAAAAGGAGACGTTTAGGTCAATTTTATGCATTCTGGCGTTCGTAGATGCAAGAAAACTGTTAAAATTCTTCAGAAACGTCACTTTTGAAGTGTTTTCTTGTACTTTTAAGCCAATCAGATACCCTACGGGCTCGGAAAGTGCAACGAAACCATCAAATTTTAGCAAGAAACTGTATTTTTATCGATTTTTATTGAATTTGAACTATATTTCAACGTTTTTTGATGGTTCTGAGCCACCAAACACACTTAAAGCATGCAGAATCGACTCAGAATAGGAAAAGGAGACGTTTAGGTCAATTTTATGCATTCTGGCGTTCGTAGATACAAGAAAACTGTTAAAATTCTTCAGAAACGTCACTTTTGAAGTGTTTTCTTGTACTTTTAAGCCAATCAGATATCCTACGGGCTCGGAAAGTGCAACGAAACCATCAAATTTTAGCTAGAAACTGTATTTTTGTCGATTTTTATTGAATTTGAACTATATTTCAACGTTTTTTGATGGTTCTGAGCCACCAAACACACTTAAAGCATGCAGAATCGACTCAGAATAGGAAAAGGAGACGTTTAGGTCAATTTTATGCATTCTGGCGTTCGTAGATACAAGAAAACTGTTAAAATTCTTCAGAAACGTCACTTTTGAAGTGTTTTCTTGTACTTTTAAGCCAATCAGATACCCTACGGGCTCGGAAAGTGCAACGAAACTATCAAATTTTAGCTAGAAACTGTATTTTTGTCGATTTTTATTGAATTTGAACTATATTTCAACGTTTTTTGATGGTTCTGAGCCACCAAACACACTTAAAGCATGCAGAATCGACTCAGAATAGGAAAAGGAGACGTTTAGGTCAATTTTATGCATTCTGGCGTTCGTAGATACAAGAAAACTGTTAAAATTCTTCAGAAACGTCACTTTTGAAGTGTTTTCTTGTACTTTTAAGCCAATCAGATACCCTACGGGCTCAGAAAGTGCAACGAAACCATCAAATTTTAGCTAGAAACTGTATTTTTGTCGATTTTTATTGAATTTGAACTATATTTCAACGTTTTTTGATGGTTCTGAGCCACCAAACACACTTAAAGCATGCAGAATCGACTCAGAATAGGAAAAGGAGACGTTTAGGTCAATTTTATGCATTCTGGCGTTCGTAGATACAAGAAAACTGTTAAAATTCTTCAGAAACGTCACTTTTGAAGTGTTTTCTTGTACTTTTAAGCCAATCAGATACCCAACGGGCTCGGAAAGTGCAACGAAACCATCAAATTTTAGCTAGAAACTGTATTTTTGTCGATTTTTATTGAATTTGAACTATATTTCAACGTTTTTTGATGGTTCTGAGCCACCAAACACACTTAAAGCATGCAGAATCGACTCAGAATAGGAAAAGGAGACGTTTAGGTCAATTTTATGCATTCTGGCGTTCGTAGATACAAGAAAACTGTTAAAATTCTTCAGAAACGTCACTTTTGAAGTGTTTTCTTGTACTTTTAAGCCAATCAGATACCCTACGGGCTCGGAAAGTGCAACGAAACCATCAAATTTTAGCTAGAAACTGTATTTTTGTCGATTTTTATTGAATTTGAACTATATTTCAACGTTTTTTGATGGTTCTGAGCCACCAAACACACTTAAAGCATGCAGAATCGACTCAGAATAGGAAAAGGAGACGTTTAGGTCAATTTTATGCATTCTGGCGTTCGTAGATACAAGAAAACTGTTAAAATTCTTCAGAAACGTCACTTTTGAAGTGTTTTCCTTGTACTTTTAAGCCAATCAGATACCCTACGGGCTCGGAAAGTGCAACGAAACCATCAAATTTTAGCTAGAAACTGTATTTTTGTCGATTTTTATTGAATTTGAACTATATTTCAACGTTTTTTGATGGTTCTGAGCCACCAAACACACTTAAAGCATGCAGAATCGACTCAGAATAGGAAAAGGAGACGTTTAGGTCAATTTTATGCATTCTGGCGTTCGTAGATACAAGAAAACTGTTAAAATTCTTCAGAAACGTCACTTTTGAAGTGTTTTCTTGTACTTTTAAGCCAATCAGATACCCTACGGGCTCGGAAAGTGCAACGAAACCATCAAATTTTAGCTAGAAACTGTATTTTTGTCGATTTTTATTGAATTTGAACTATATTTCAACGTTTTTTGATGGTTCTGAGCCACCAAACACACTTAAAGCATGCAGAATCGACTCAGAATAGGAAAAGGAGACGTTTAGGTCAATTTTATGCACTCTGGCGTTCGTAGATACAAGAAAACTGTTAAAATTCTTCAGAAACGTCACTTTTGAAGTGTTTTCTTGTACTTTTAAGCCAATCAGATACCCAACGGGCTCGGAAAGTGCAACGAAACCATCAAATTTTAGCTAGAAACTGTATTTTTGTCGATTTTTATTGAATTTGAACTATATTTCAACGTTTTTTGATGGTTCTGAGCCACCAAACACACTTAAAGCATGCAGAATCGACTCAGAATAGGAAAAGGAGACGTTTAGGTCAATTTTATGCATTCTGGCGTTCGTAGATACAAGAAAACTGTTAAAATTCTTCAGAAACGTCACTTTTGAAGTGTTTTCTTGTACTTTTAAGCCAATCAGATACCCTACGGGCTCGGAAAGTGCAACGAAACCATCAAATTTTAGCTAGAAACTGTATTTTTGTCGATTTTTATTGAATTTGAACTATATTTCAACGTTTTTTGATGGTTCTGAGCCACCAAACACACATAAAGCATGCAGAATCTACTCAGAATAGGAAAAGGAGACGTTTAGGTCAATTTTATGCATTCTGGCTTTCGTAGATACAAGAAAACTGTTAAAATTCTTCAGAAACGTCACTTTTGAAGTGTTTTCTTGTACTTTTAAGCCAATCAGATACCCTACGGGCTCGGAAAGTGCAACGAAACCATCAAATTTTAGCTAGAAACTGTATTTTTGTCGATTTTTATTGAATTTGAACTATATTTCAACGTTTTTTGATGGTTCTGAGCCACCAAACACACTTAAAGTATGCAGAATCTACTCAGAATAGGAAAAGGAGACGTTTAGGTCAATTTTATGCATTCTGGCGTTCGTAGATACAAGAAAACTGTTAAAATTCTTCAGAAACGTCACTTTTGAAGTGTTTTCTTGTACTTTTAAGCCAATCAGATACCCTACGGGCTCGGAAAGTGCAACGAAACCATCAAATTTTAGCTAGAAACTGTATTTTTGTCGATTTTTATTGAATTTGAACTATATTTCAACGTTTTTTGATGGTTCTGAGCCACCAAACACACTTAAAGCATGCAGAATCGACTCAGAATAGGGAAAGGAGACGTTTAGGTCAATTTTATGCATTCTGGCGTTCGTAGATACAAGAAAACTGTTAAAATTCTTCAGAAACGTCACTTTTGAAGTGTTTTCTTGTACTTTTAAGCCAATCAGATACCCTACGGGCTCGGAAAGTGCAACGAAACCATCAAATTTTAGCTAGAAACTGTATTTTTGTCGATTTTTATTGAATTTGAACTATATTTCAACGTTTTTTGATGGTTCTGAGCCACCAAACACACTTAAAGCATGCAGAATCTACTCAGAATAGGAAAAGGAGACGTTTAGGTCAATTTTATGCATTCTGGCTTTCGTAGATACAAGAAAACTGTTAAAATT